>NW_021495625.1:0-1507 GCF_001605985.2 Dendrobium catenatum
GGGCCGAATTTTTGGAGCCCACAGATTTCTAGCGACTCTGCTGGGGAATGGTTTCTCTTTCCATTTATGGCTAGTCACTTAAAAGGCTATAGTAGCAAGCAAATCAAAATTTAAATTTCCTGAAAAATGAATCTTTTAAATAAGATCAATGGAAATTTGTTTAGCAGGGTTTTTAATTCCATGCTAACTCTTCTGCTTCTATTATTTGTTCTACATTATTTATTTGTTATGAAAGCGTGGGGTAATGTATCAATTCTGATCACTAACCCCTGCCTTTCATTTTTGCGAAGAATGGAAATGCAGGACACACCGATGACCATCCAACTGGGACGAGGAGCTAAAATTTCGCTGGCGAATGCTGTCATAGAAACCGGAACACCGGAGCCACTATCCACTTTGGTGGGCTCGAATTCTCAGCAGCTACTGCAAGGGCTGCAGCCGTTCCTGTGTACGGCGTAAACTCTGAAGAATTTTCTGGAAGGTCTCACTCTGCAATGACTGTTGCCAGAGGCGCTGTCCAAGGAAGAACTTCTGTGTTTGAAAGACTGTCCCAGTCTGAGACCCTTACTGCAAAAAGGGTTGTTACTGGAAGAAAAATTTCTGTGGTGACTACGAACACCACTACCCTGCCCAGAGAGCTTGTTGCACCTAGGAGGTATGAAACTGAAGCTTCCTCATCTGGAGGAAGGCTCAACAGAAGGCAGAGGAGGAAGAGAAATACAAAGCTACACGCTCAACAGCTGCCAGTGCCAATTCATCCATCCAACTTGCCAGCACAAGAACCGGAGATCAATATTCCCACTCAGAACAGGTTTTCTAACCTGAAGTGGATAAAAAAAAAGCTCTTCTGGTGAGCTCAAGCAATCCTTTTTGGAGCGTCAGCCTGAAGTTCCAGCTCCTCAGAAGATAAGAAAGCCAGAACGTCTGTCTGCCCGGATACATCGTGTACTGAAGACAGTTAAGGAGAAGGGCTTAATGAAAAAGAAGTTCCAGAGGCCATTGATTGTTAAGGCCCGAAGAACCCCTCCCAGGGAGAGACTATCATTTCCTACGATAACTGAACGAAGAAGTTATCAAATACAAGCTCCGCACGGTGAATATTGGGGCGTGACACCTGAACCGTATGTTCGGGGATCCGTCGCCGAAAGGTCCCGGTGAAAAGGCAAACAAGTTTGGAGGCCGAAGCCTCAAAGGGAAAAGATCTTTGAAGAAAAAGATAGATCAAGCGTAACATCCGAAACAGTCTTTTGGAGATCCGCCCCTGCCAACAGAACTAGTCAGAAATTGGTCCAAAAGAAGGCCCATAAAGATGACAATTATATTGATGGTCGACATCCTGGAGAGTCTTCCAGGAGATCCCGTCATCCTCCTACTTCAACCAAAGAGGAAGTTCACTTTGATCGTAGTCCACGGGTTGAAGAAATAGTCATTCCAAGTCAAGAACCTAAAATTCAGTGGCGTCGCCGCTCAGAAATTCAGGTACAAGAAGAAAAAGAAGAATATGGTG
>NW_021495626.1:0-212 GCF_001605985.2 Dendrobium catenatum
AGCACATTCCCGCCGCTGTCAATTTCTCTTCCTCTGTCAACCCATTGACAACAAAATATCGCTCCACCTTGTAGATCCAACCATGGTCATCTTCACCCTCAAAGATGAGCATCTTCAACTTCCTCACCTTCGGATCCCTTTCGTTACCCCGGTACTCTTCATAACCTCACATTCGTCGAAGAGGAGGTGCTCCCCAAGTGTCCCGGTCCTCC
>NW_021495627.1:0-287 GCF_001605985.2 Dendrobium catenatum
AGCATTCGAGCGAGAAGCCGATGACGAGTAGTAGTCCGCCGACGAGGACAAGTCCGACGACAAGGAGAAGTCCGACATCGGGTAGAGTTCAACGTCGAGTAGAAGACCGACGAAGATTCGTCGACGAGCAGAAGTCCGACGATGAGTAGAAGTCTGACGATGCGTAAGAGTCTTATAACGAGCAGAAGTCTGACAACAGGGAGAAGTCCGACGACAGAAAGAAGTCCGACGTCAGGTAAAAGTTCCATCTGAGGTTGTATGTCAGAACATTTATTTGATGACATTAA
>NW_021495628.1:0-227 GCF_001605985.2 Dendrobium catenatum
CATAAAGTAGGTGGGAGATGGATGAGTTACCCATAGAAATTCCCCTGAAAGAGTGAGAAAGCAATGCATCCTCAAAACAAGCAGATAGCCCATCCATAACAATAGAGAACAGATACGGAGACAAAGGACAACCTTGTCTCAGACCAGAAGAAGAGTTGAAGTAACCTTCCAGAGAGCCATTAATAGCAATAGAAAAATGCACCTCAGAAATACAGGCATGAATCCAA
>NW_021495629.1:0-322 GCF_001605985.2 Dendrobium catenatum
AAGAGGTCGGATCCAACAAGCCCAAATATGGCCGGGTCGCTAGCAGCTCCGTCTACTCAACAAGTCATATGAAAGGCCGCAGTAGAGGAACCCCCATCTCAGCAACCAGAGGACAAAGAGCTATCAAATTCTAGCTCTCCCAATCTAATGAACTCAAATAATTTAGATTAAAAGTCTTCTCAAGTGGTTAAGGATCAAGATATTACCTATATTCGGTACTATCAATTGAATTCAGAACCTGCAAATCCTTCAACAAATCCGTAGAGCACAAAGCGAGGATCGAATGAATTTTTCTTCAACAAGTCCGCCAAAGCTAAAAGCA
>NW_021495630.1:0-1667 GCF_001605985.2 Dendrobium catenatum
TTTTCAACATTACCATCTCTAATGTCCATGAAATGCTTACCAATGAGCTAACAGAAAGGAACTCACAACCCTAACTTTCGATTACTCCAAGGAATGGCAGGCGGAATCCCTCGGCCGTTTCGAGCAATGGCGTCCGTCGCCGGGATTCTCCTCGGCGGCCTGTTTACGGTTTCACTGGCTTCTTCGGCAGCAATTCGAGCACTTCAGTCAATTTCTGAAGCAAAGAAGGTGTTTTTCCTTTTTCTTGGTTCCTTCAAAAGCTGATTTTGAGTTTGATTTATTTGATTTTATCCTTCTTTAAAATTGATTGTTGGTTCAGAGGAAGCTCGCGATTTCATGTACGAATTGCCAAGGCAAAGGCTTTTATAGTTGCAAATTGTGCAAAGGAAATTCAACGATTGAGTGGTCTCCGTTGTATGATCCAATAGCTATTAATCCGTGCCTTTGCCCTACATGTGATGGGAACAGGTTTATCTCTGTAGTATTTCCAACTTAAATTTATAGATTTTTTTTTTCTATTTATTTATGTGTAGAACATGATAAGGATTTCTCATTGTGCCAGGATACAACGTTGTCTAAATTGTCTGGGGAAGGGCTACACTTGAATATTCAAGCAGTTAGGGTTTGTATATTCTCTGCTGAAAATATATTTTCTTTTGATGATGGTTATAAATCCTATGCGTTGTACTGCTTTAGTGTCTTCATTGTAAGGTGCTGTAGTTGGAGAAAACTAAAGATTTGGTTATCTTACTTTTTTATTGTACTATTACTGTGATATTATATGTGTTGTTGTATATTGACAGAATCAAATCTATCATAGAGAAGACAGGACGGCTAATCTTGGGGCTTCCAGGGGAACCCTATCCGTCTTCTCACCTTCCCTTGTTGTGCTCCTTCCTTCCCTCCCACTCCTCTAGCTCTGCTGGAGGTTGGCCCTCCTCTAGTGCATGAAATTCCCCTCTCCTTCTTCCTCCTTCAACATAGAAGGCCCCTTTAACAAATGTCCCCCAACTTCTCTCCACAAGGTGCTTATTTCCCTCAACAATGAAGATTTCTTGCTCCTTATGCACAACCCTCCGCTGCTTTTCCTCTACCGCCTACGTCCCTTTTTACATCTGCCTCTGCACACCTCAAATGAAATTCTCTCGTAGCATCCAAAATCTCTAGTTCTGGGGATTTTTCGGTCTCCTTTGTTTTGTCAAATGATCCACTGGTTCACTTCTTTGATGAAAAAATAGAAGCTGAGTTGGTTATGCAATTGGTAAGTGGCTATATTATGCGACTCTTTTCTCTATGATAAAAAAAATATTGGAATTTGAATGGAAATCTCTCCCATTTCTCATTGAATGATGACTTTTTCTCTTCAAGTTCACTTCTCCTAAGGATTTTGAGTTTGCTTGATCCGGCGGTCCTGAGTTTTTCTTCGACAAGCCATTCATTCTCAAGAATTGGTCCTCTGACTTCAGGCCTAGGAGGGATGAGTTGGACTCTATTCTTCTCTGCATCAAAATTTATGATATCCCACTGAGCTGTTGAAATCATAAAGGCATTTCTAAGATTGCAAGTAAGATTAGACAACCCTTAGCATTTGATTTTTTAATGGCTGAGAAAATTAGGCTCACTTTTTCTCGGATTTGTGTTTAGGTGGATAAGTATTCAATTCTTGC
>NW_021495631.1:0-487 GCF_001605985.2 Dendrobium catenatum
TTGCACCTTTTGCTATTCTCAAATGAATTTTCCTCTCACGTGACCGCTTCTTACCTTTCCAATTACTATCCGACTTCTTGTCCATGAGCAAGCATGCTACAATGTCCTGTAGCACACTAGTTGCAGCCTTTTCATATTAAATTATAAATTACGAAAACAATTCTCAATAAAAATCTCAAAACAAACTGAATTGAAATTCAACTCAAATAACAAACTTTTAAACACTCAATAACTCTCAACTCAAACAAAAAAAATCTCAAAATCTCTTCAAATATCAAACTCAAACAAGCTCTCTAAACACCAATCTCAAATCAAACACAACTCAAACAAAACCCTGCAAATTCCTATATAAAACTCCCTACAACATAAATTGATACTCTCCAACAAGACAACATAATCTCCAAGCTCTCCAAAGTTCTTATGTACGAGCCCCTGCAAATAAAAGAATAAAGTTCATTAAGCATTGAAATAATTTAATATTCAAATA
>NW_021495632.1:0-207 GCF_001605985.2 Dendrobium catenatum
CTTTGAACATCAGCTGTCCAGGTACCATATGCTCCCAAGAGGTATTGTGTGAGAGCAACCCTCTTCTTGATCTGACATGATCAAGACTATATGCCATCAAGCAAAGATTGGTGACTTCTTCTTCTTTTTCAGTCTCTGATGAATCTGAAACTGAGTCCGCAGAAAAAACTCTTTGAAACTTCTTATTGCCCTTCTTCACAGTTGGTT
>NW_021495633.1:0-226 GCF_001605985.2 Dendrobium catenatum
ATTTGGTCGCTATTGTAGCCCAAGGGGCATTTTAGTCGTTTGTTTTCTTTGTCATTTTGAGGCTTATTTATATGGCTCTTTTCTTATGTAATAGTTAGTTTTTGATGAAATGAAATTTGCTTTTGTTCTCTTTGTGAGTTCATTCCCCCCACGATCTCTTAGTGAGTTCGCCGGAGAAAACTTGATCTCTTAGTGAGTTCATGTTTTCGAATTATCTAATTTTGTG
>NW_021495634.1:0-668 GCF_001605985.2 Dendrobium catenatum
GATTCTGAACAAGGCATCGCAGCATGTTGGCAAGGGTACGGTTGACTACCTCAGAATGGCCATCCATTTGAGGATGGTACGTGGAACTGAGCTTCAAGTCAGTACGGAGCATCTTCCACAATTCCCTCAAGAAATGGCTAACAAATTTAATGTCCCGGTCGGACGTGAGGCTGCGAGGAATTCCGTGTAAACAGACAATTTCTTTGAAGAACAACTTCGCAATGCCTAAGGCGTCGAATGTTTTTTTACATGGGATGAAGTGGGCCACAGTTAGCTCCAGACCTCGCTTCACCCATCTGATCTTATACGGTTTACTCTTCTTATTGGTCTTCAACTACAACACTTGCACAACCGAGCGAGAGATCACATTCTCTGTGCATCCACTGTCTATGAGTAAATCGCAAATTTTGCCGTTTATAGTGCACCTAGTCTGAAATATACCATTCCGTTGAGATGGCAAGGTGTGTCTTGGTGCTAGTAATAATTTCTCCAAAATACAAACCAATGGCTCCCCCTCGTCTCTAGTAACGTCTTCCGTGAGGGCCTCATTTTCGAAAGAATCATCATTCTCTCTTACTTTGTTTGTGATGTCCCCCTCAATTAATTGCAGCTGTGGTCGGTTGGGACACTTGTTTGACTTGTGTCCCGGTTGGAAACAGCGAAAACAC
>NW_021495635.1:0-1499 GCF_001605985.2 Dendrobium catenatum
AATATATCAACTACTTGAGATCAAATATTAACTACTTGGGGATTATATATAACTGTTGATTATTAGGATAACCTTGCAGGATCGAGTCTATATTTGTTTATTTTGCTTAATATAAATTTGATTTGATATGGTTGTAATTATTCAAAGTATTTTGAGTTTGGGATATTGATATCCAAATTGAATTCCAAGGAGGAGAAGACATCCCTAAAGGGGAGAGTCTTCTTCCATTTGGAAGATCAAGTTAGGATACTTTTTTAAATATCCAAAGAGGGAAGATAACACCCCGTTCAAGGGGGTGTTTCTTTTCATTTGGATATTCGGAACCGACGAATCAAGATGCTCGTGAGAAGGCGAAAGAGTGGATAGTGAGAAGAATCCCAAATATCAAATCACTTAAGTCTTAGGAGTAGAACCCGGGTTGTTGTCAGTGGTGCCCGGCCACTTTAATTTCATGCAAAATTATGTGATGTAATAATAAGGGCACTTGCCTACGGACATTCAATTTGATATATTTAATTCGATTGATTTATTTAAATTGATTGCGCATTAGAGATACCTGCTTTTTTAGTCTTTTTACTTGCATGTCGTATTTGATTTGATCTGGAATCCGATTGTAGGCTCTTAAGGACTTAATAAATTTTTCTACTTAAATAAAATTAAAACATTTAGGCTCACATAGAAACTCTAACATTTTAAGAAATATGCCCGGGACCGCAGGAAGTTTTCATTTCATAGCATTCATTCAAATTTAAACTTTTAATTGAGGTGATTAGCATGCATCATATTAACAACTAATTCAAAAAAAAAAATCTTTAAATCTTTAATTACATTAGCTTAAGCATCAAACCCAACATAAGTCAAAGGAGCCAATTAGGATCCGCTCTAGATGTCGATCCCGTTCTCAAAAACTTTTCTTAAACAACGTCCCTACCCATTCTAACATTAAATGACTTGATACATGTTTTTTTTAAAGCGCCTATGTGGTTTAGCTGGCTCCCCAATCCAGGCCGGGGTAAGACCAGATCTGCATTGCACTAGCTAGGTTCGAGGCACTTTTAAGTGCCCAATTTAGACTTAAGTTCTGAGGCTGGCTCGGGCCATAAGACCTCACCCTCCGGGAATTAAATCCCAATTTTCCAATAAAATTGATCACTTAAACATTAAATCACTTTCAATCTAATTCAAGCCCAACACTTAGGATAGGCCGGGGTGTTTCTGAAGTAATTCAGAATTTCAAAACACTCCCTACTCCTCTTCCTTTGACTCTGAAAATAAATGTTCAAACATTGAACCAATCCCATTTTAAAATTCCTATCATTTTTCTCATTTGATATCGATCTTTAAAAATCTAAAAATGAAATTTCTACCGCTATTTTAATCGAGATTTTTCATAGAAAATTTCGATTTCCTACGATGTAATTAACTACGAGGGCTTGCGCTCGTAGGAGATTTAGGAACCCAGATCTAATTTTCAAAATTAATTTTTCAAAAACCTTCAA
>NW_021495636.1:0-522 GCF_001605985.2 Dendrobium catenatum
GTGGGAAGCTACAGTTTGATGCTTTTGTGTGTCTGTGGGGTGGCGGTTGCTTCCTTAGCTTTTGTTTGAGGCTAGCGGTAAGCCATCATCCCAAATAGAGCATAAAAATAATTATAGTGATTTAACACAAGCGGTTTTTTTTCTCCCCCGAGTTGATGTTCTTTGTACAGGAGCTGGACTTATTCAAAGTTAGATTTCTTCTTTTTTCTGTAACACGGAAGCATTTTAAATGCAATAAATCAACCGTTATTTTCAGTTTTGGAGATTAGCTTTTCTTTTCCACCTAGTTACAGCAGAACAACTTTTGATGTTCCTTGGCGTTTTTAATCGCTCACGTTAATCAATCTTGTTATTTTAGTTGCTTCACTTCTTCCGTAGCAGCAAATGTGCATGATTTTTGCCGATAGCATGAATGCTTCATCCTTAAATAGATCTTATTTGTCTTTATTTTTCAACTTTTTCTTAAATTGTTAACTTACCATATCGATTTCTAATCTTCTATGCAGGTTGTGGGGACACTTT
>NW_021495637.1:0-412 GCF_001605985.2 Dendrobium catenatum
CTCTTCTGCCATAGATGAACTGTGTGAGGTAAACATAGGCACTGTATCAGATCCTAGACCTATTTTCCATAGTTCTTTACTATTTGACTAAGAGGTTTAAGATTACATCAAGTTACTCTTAGATTTTAAGGATTTCTTTTCTTAGAATTACATCAAAATACCTGGTCTAAATCTAGAGATAACAATTTATAAGTTGGTTATTATGCCCGATGCAGTCCCTGTTAAACAATCCCCTCATAGGATGAGGCTAGAAATTGAACAACAGGTGATCGGTGAAACCAAGAAGCTCATAAAAGCTAGATTTATTTGTGAAGAGAAGTATCTCACTTGGCTTGCCAATATTATTCCAGTTTGAAAGAAGAGCATAATGATTAATGTATGTATTGACTTTCATGATTTAAATAAGGCATTC
>NW_021495638.1:0-209 GCF_001605985.2 Dendrobium catenatum
AGAGCAGCCTAGTTCATTCAGAAGTTGCCTTAACCATGTGATTTCTGTAGTAACTGAAGCAATAGCCCGATATTCAGCTTCTGTTGACGAGCGAGCTATTGTTGTCTGCTTTTTGACACTCCATGACACAAGTGATGTACCCAAGAAATTGCAAAATCCTGTAGTTGATTTGCGGTCTGTCTGATCCCCGGCCCAGTCTGAGTCCACGT
>NW_021495639.1:0-376 GCF_001605985.2 Dendrobium catenatum
CCTTAACCAAATTTCCTAATCTTGAACCCTTAATTAATCCTTTAAACCTTCTAAAAATTGTAATAAATCCAATGTAAATCCAAAAAATACTTATAAACCCTCTAACTGACCATAAACAAGCCCTTAATCCATGAAAATTAAAAGCCCCTTAATTTGACAGCAATTCTGTAATAAATTTAATTTTAACTAAAACCCACTTTTAATTAATATAATTAATTAATAATAATTAAAAATCCCAAAAATTTCCCAAACACTTGGGGATCCCTCCTTAGGTCATTCCTGACCTTTGGAGGTGTTTTCAAGAAGTTGGGAACTTATTTGAAGCAAAATCATAAAAACCCTTTAATTAAACAATTTTCAAAATTCATTAAAATAC
>NW_021495640.1:0-209 GCF_001605985.2 Dendrobium catenatum
TTAGGAGTTGTCTTTATTTCTTAGCCAAACTGTGATAACATTTTTCAAAGACCAAAATAAATTTAAAATATATTTTAATAAGCATTTCAGAACATTTTGTCAATTAAACTTGTATATATATATATATATTTACATGAGATTCTTATGGTTGTTCCCCTATCAAAATTGAATTTATAGCTATTAATATATTCATTTATGTCATGTGTTGT
>NW_021495641.1:0-218 GCF_001605985.2 Dendrobium catenatum
AATTGGATTACATCAAGGATCAGCCTTAAGCCCTTATCTTTTTTTGCTTTAGACATGGATGTTCTCACTAGACATTTGCAAGAGGATGTACCTTGGTGCATGCTTTTTGCTGATGACAAGGTTTAAAATTGCGTAAATAAGCTTCGAGGCGTTTTTCGTTCGTGAGAAGCCTCACGGACGAAGAATTGCGTAAATGAGAATTTAAGTATTAGATCAGG
>NW_021495642.1:0-271 GCF_001605985.2 Dendrobium catenatum
TATTCCAAATAACCCTCCATACTCTTCAAATGCAACATCATCAATTTTGACCTGATTGATTGGTCAAACCAAATCGACAAAGCCTTAGACCCTTCTTTGAATTGGTCAAACCCTTTCTTTTGACCTCAAGAGTATGGACTTGAGTTTAAACCCCATCCAACCTGCATCCTTGACCTCCCACTGCCACCTCAACCTCTTTTGACCTGTTGACTGGTCAAAACAGTCAACCTCAAGCCCAAGCCTTTCCAAAAGAGCATTATCACATGCTTGC
>NW_021495643.1:0-3571 GCF_001605985.2 Dendrobium catenatum
TTGATCGGCCTGGACGATATTCACAAATTATGCCTTACATGATCAGGAAATCAAGAGAGTAATTAAGGAAGATTGATACGATCATATCGCCCTGGACGATCGCAGGATCGGCCAGGACGATACAGTCAAAAACCTTAAGTTACTTCAGGACGATAAATATAGGCCAGCTCGTATCCATGGCTATTCTCAGGATGATTTTCCTCTGATTTGAACTGATCGGCCAGGACGATCGTAAGATCGGCCTGTACGATCAAGCCAATTTTCAATGGTCCAGTCCTGCATCCAGGGCGATGCTCTGTCCGATCTTCTGAGTTTTGTACTGATCGGCCAGGCCGATGTCCATATTGGCCTGGACGATAAAGTCGGCAACTTGCAATTAATGAGCTCCTTTGAAGATCTTCTATTTAAAAGCTCATGTTCAACGTTTTGAAAAACTTTTGGCTGCTGCCTTGACCTGAGAAAACCTTGAGGAGAGAAAGAGAGAGAGGATCTTGTGAGGAGGAGCTTGTGAGGGGATTCACAAGGGTTGCTTCAATGATCGCTCTGCTTCTTCTTCATCTAGAGTTTCTCATCCGTGGAAGGGTCGGTAGAGGTAAGGAGTTAGTTTTTGGTTGTGGTTCTCTGTCAGCTTTAGGAGGAAGCAAAAGGAGGTAGGTTCTCTGCCTTGCCTGGTGGCAAAAAAGAGGTTCTTGTAAGGGCTTCTCCGCCTAGCCGTGGGGGCTAAAGGAGAGTCATGTTTTGTAGTGCAATACTTGGAGGGCGCCTCCAAGGAGTGGACGTAGGTCGAGTTGACCGAACCACTATAAATTTATGTGTTCTTATTTTCTTGCTTCCGTACTTTTAATTCCGCATTTATTTTTGGTGGCGTGATTTTGGTTTATGTTTTTATTCTTTGTTAAAAGAAATTTTAAAATACCAATTCACCCCCCCCCCTCTTGGTTAGCTTGGGCCAGTTCTATAGGGCTTAACATCCCTAACAAACTTTCAAGTGGTATCAGAGCGGGATTCGAAAATTTAAGTTTGAAAACTTTTTGAATTTGATCCATGGCTAACTTTGGGAATATAAACACTACTGAAGGTTATTCGATTACACGACCTCCACTGTTTGACAATTTACCTTTTGATTTTTGGAAAACCCGCATGTCAACGTTTTTACAATTTACTGATTATCGCATGTGGATGCTTATTCAAGAAGGTTATTCTCCACCTCGTGAAATTATTGGTGTTAAAACTGAAGTTGCTTTTACTGAATGGACTTTTGATGAACGAGATTTAGCTCAATTAAATGCAAAATGTTTGAACTGCTTTTTCTGTGCTTTAAAATCTGAGGATTACATGCGTGTCTCCACTTGCAAAACTGGTAAAGAGATTTGGGATAAATTGTGCATCACCTATGAAGGTACTAATGAGGTTAAACAATCCCGTTTAAACATTCTCTTGCATGACTACGAACTTTTTCGTATGAAATCTCATGAATCAATTTCTGACATGTACACTAGGTTTACTCAAATTGTTACTTCACTACATGCTTTAGGAAAAGAGCTTTCGAACTATGAAAAAGTGAACAAATTTTTGAGAAGCTTGCCTTCTTCGTACGATGCTAAAATTACTGCAATCACTGAATCTAAGGATTTGAACACCTATTCTATTGATAACTTACTTGGTTCACTCATTGCTTACGAGAAATGGGTGAATCAAAGAAATCTTGATGCAAGTGAGAAGAAAAAGGAGAAAACAATTACACTAAAGGCACACAAATCGGATTCTGAATCTTTCGGGTCTTAAAGCGATGAAGTTGCCTTCATTACAAGGCAATTCAAAAGCTTTCTAAGGAAGAAACAAAAGCATGATCAAAGTTGGAGAAAAGGTAAGGATAATAAACATATTAAAGGATCTTCTGATGTTGTTTGCTTTGAATGCAGGAAACCTTGACATGTGAGAGCCGATTGCCCAATACTTCAAGATAACACAACCAAGGAAAAGATTGAGAAAAAATCTAAGTTTAAGAAGGAGAAGAAGAGAATCCAAAAGGCATTCTGGGCAGAATCTGGTACTGATTCCTCTGAGACTGAACCAGAGGAAGAGACAAAGAACTTGTGCTTAATAGGGGAAGATCATCTTGAGCAAAGTGATGAGGAAGAGGTATGTAAACCAACTTATGATGAATTATTTGAGATTTGTGAGAAAATACATACATCATATAAAAAACTCAAGAAAACACATGGTATCTTAAATGTGGAACTTGTAAATTTACAGAAAGAGTATGAAGTCATTCTTAAAGATCATTCAACGATTGATTCTAATCACATGGCTCTTCTTGTTAAATTTGTTGAGTTGAATAAAAAGCATTCAGAATTAATTGATGAACCCTCTCTCTTTCTTTCCTCAAGGTCATTCTCAGGTCAAGGCAGCCCAGCCAAAAGGCTTCTCTTAAAACGTTGAAGAAGAGCTCTTTAAATAGAAAGAGCTCTCAAGAGGAGCTCATAATTGCAAGGTACCCGACTTTATCGTCCCGGCCGATATGGACATCTTGGCCTGGCCTCGATTTAGTATTAAATCAAAGAGATCGGCAGTAGCAATAACCCTTGGGAACAGTCCTGGACGCATTGAAATTTGGCTTTTGATGTCCCGGCCTATCTCGAGGATGTCATGGACATGATTCGCCGTTTTAGTTCAAATAAAGATTAAATCGTCCCTGAGTTTAGCCTGGGTAACAGTTCTTCGGCGATTGTAATTTAGGCTATTGATCGTCAGGCCGTTCTCCGATCTCTCTGGACGATTGATCGTATCAATCATCCTTAATTACTCCTTGATTTCCTTGTATCAATTAAGGCATAATTTTGGGTAATTTCGTCCAGGCCGCGTCCTGAATCAGCCGACTGGCCGAATATTTTAAATTCCAGTTATGCTCCCTAAACTGTTCTAAGGCGGCTATCTCTTTTCTATTTTGAGCTTATCGTCACTGGCCGATACACGAATCGTCCAGGCCGATAGTAATGTCGACTGCCTTATAAAGAATCCCTTAATTGTAGACTTTTGTTTTAAGCTCTGATCGACGGACGTCCCGGTAACGATGTATAAATATTTCGGCGCTGGGCTGCGCCTGATGGGGCGGAAAAAAAAAAAAAACAGAATTTCTAAGCCTCTTCAAGTGTGTTGATGAAGGGTACTTTTGCATCAGTCTTTTTGATTTATTTACAAGTAAAGAAGACTCAAAAGGTTGAAAAATAAAGTATACAGATGACTCAACCTAGCTTATAGGGATCTCTGGACTTGGTACTTCCTCGATTGACGTGCCCGATCTTCAGATTCCTGAAAAGTTAGGAAGCAACATAATGTAGCTACAAGAGAAACAGTTTTGTCAAATTCATCAAAAACATACGACATTGCAAAAGTAATTTTTAACAGTTTATCCAAATCATTTGAATCCTCAAGTAGTTCTTCTGAGTTTAATAGATTATTCTCAATCCTCAAATTTTTCTCAATCCTTTAGATTTCTTAAAGATATCAGAAATTACGATGAGCGGGACATGTTATTATAACTCATGTGAAACTTTCAATGCCTATATAT
>NW_021495644.1:0-595 GCF_001605985.2 Dendrobium catenatum
TAGATGGCGGTCAATTGCTTGAATGATTTGGGAATTTTGAATGGGTCAATAAAATCTCGTTTATTTTTAGATGCCCTTTTTGGGGTGTCTTCCTCTATTGCTTTTTTTGATCTCAAAACCACTACACATCGTGGTCTGCCTTCATTGTGGATTTTGGAGGAGGAGATATTGGTTATTGCGGCACCTTTTGAATTTGCTTTAATTAGAAACTTTCTTGCTCGGAGACCTCACTATATGAAATTCATCAAATACCGGTGGCATTTCTGGTGGGCCAAAATTATCGGGAGTTATTCAGACGATAAGCACGACTACTGATAATAAGTTACGGCTTAACTGCAAGAATTTATGGCTTTCATTTGGCCACCGTCAATTGCCGCTGAAAATTTATATGTATAACATAGTTATCAGCTACTTTACCTCCTATTTTAAGTTACTAAATTTTGGCGCGCGGCAAATGCACCGATATGTGACCTACTTTCTCGACCTGTCCACTTCCTCATTTCAATTCATCTACTTCATTTTTTTCCGTCCATAGAACGCCCTATCATCGTTGCGGGTCCATCTGACCCTCCATCCTAGTCGACGTTGGCCTTCA
>NW_021495645.1:0-292 GCF_001605985.2 Dendrobium catenatum
TTTACATACCTCTTCCTAATCACTTTGCTCAAGATGACCTTTCCCCATTAAGCACAGGTTTGTAGTCTCTTCCTCTGGTTCAGTCTCAGAGGAGTCAGTACCAGATTCTGCCCAAAATGCCTTTTTGGATTCTCTTCTTATCCTTCCTTGACTTAGGTTTCTCCTCACCTTTTTTCCTTTTCTTTGCTTGAGTTATCTTGAAGTGCTGGGCAATAAGTTCTCACATGTCCTGGTTTCCTGCATTCATAACAAACTGTTATAACTTCGTTCAATATGAATTAGGATGTTAAGC
>NW_021495646.1:0-274 GCF_001605985.2 Dendrobium catenatum
TCTGCCAGAACCCGCAGGCGGGGAGGTTTGGATGTGTCATGTATGAGAGGAGGGAGGCTTGAAACGTTTTTTGGTTGAGGGAGAGGGAGAGTGGGTGGTTATGGGTTGAGGGAGAGGGAGAGTGGGTGGTTATGGGTTGTTGCTGAACTCTTTGACCATGGACCGTTCGTTGGACTTTTGAAGGCCTTAATGATTTTTGAATTTGGTGATCTTGGGCTCGTTGGATTCGTCTCGTCGAGCCGTTCGATTCGAGTATAAGCTCGTCAAAATCGGA
>NW_021495647.1:0-229 GCF_001605985.2 Dendrobium catenatum
GTTCAATTTGGTGTATATAGAAATTTTTAGATTTATTAGTGAAAAATATACTATAAATTCTCTGATATTGTTCTCCATCATCATCGGGTCATGGTACTATCATCATTTAATCTTACAATGTATTTATTTGGTTTTAAGACAAATAAAAAAACAATTATTTGTAATTGTATTACACTCTTTCAAATAATTTTAAAACATTTTAAAAATATTATATTTTTATTGCTTTTAT
>NW_021495648.1:0-1120 GCF_001605985.2 Dendrobium catenatum
GTTTTTCAACCCCCTCTAGGGTTGCCACCACCCAGGGCGCAGGAGCACACCATCACATTAAGGGAGGGAGTGTCGCGGGTCAGCGTGCGACCTTACCGTTACCCTCAGTTTCAAAAGAATGAAATAGAAAAGTTGATCAGAGAAATGCTGGAAGAAGGGATCAACAGGCCCAGCACCAGCCCATTCTCTAGTCCCGTTCTATTGGTAAAGAAGAAGGATGGTAGTTGGAGGTTTTGTGTAGACTACCGCGCACTCAACAAGGAAACGGTACCTGATAAGTTTCCCATACCAGTGATTGACGAATTGTTGGATGAATTGAGTGGAACGGTGATTTTCAGCAAGATCGACCTGAAATCTAAATACCATCAGATTCGAATGAAGAAAGAAGATGTACCCAGGACCGCCTTTAGAACTCATGAGGGCCACTATGAGTTCCTGGTGATGCCCTTTGGCCTCACTAATGCTCCAGCCACTTTCCAGGCACTCATGAATACGATTTTCAAACAGTATCTGAGGCGATTTGTTTTGGTATTCTTCGATGACATCTTAGTTTATAGCAGAACAGAGGAAGAGCACTGGGGGCATTTGAAGGTGTTAGAGGTTCTCCAGAAGCACCAGCTGAGAGCTAACTTGAAGAAGTGCTGCTTCGCACAAGCTAGTGTGGAGTACCTGGGTCATGTGGTATCCAAGGAAGGGGTAGCAGCAGATCAGTCCAAGATTGAAGCCATGCTTAAGTGGTCATTGCCCAAAAATCTAAAGGAGCTGAGGGGATTCCTAGGGCTTACAGGGTACTACAGAAGATTTGTTAAGGGATACAACACTATAGCTTGGCCACTCACAGAGCAGTTGAAGAAAGATGGCTTCTTATGGGGGGAGGCAGCTACGACAGCATTTGAGCAGTTGAAGAAAGCTATGACCACAGTGTCGGTCTTAGCTTTACCAGATTTTACTCAGGCCTTTATAGTGGAGATAGATGCATCAGGATACGGGCTAGGAGCAGTGCTGATGCAGATCCACAAGCCCATCGCTTATTTCAGCCAAGTGTTGACTGCCAGAGCTCGTCTGAAATCGGTCTATGAGAGAGAATTGATGGCAATTGTTTTGGCCATCCAAAAGTGGC
>NW_021495649.1:0-252 GCF_001605985.2 Dendrobium catenatum
TATCTTTCATCAATATAGCCTATTACCCTAAATTGATGGTTGACATAAATATTGCTTCACATAATGACATGAAAACGATGGTGAAAGACTTCTATGATTACATATCTTATAATAGTGGATACAAATATAATTACATTATATTTATTGCATAATAATGATAAATTTCTAATTTAATTTCAACCCACAAAGAAATATTTATGGTAAATTAGCATGAGCACATAAACATCATATTTATTTGGACTATGATGACCT
>NW_021495650.1:0-486 GCF_001605985.2 Dendrobium catenatum
TTTGTATTTGGTTCATCGTTCCCTAACAATAATATCTCTATATAATGTGTTTAATTATATTGAGGCAATTGCCTAAAGTCCATAATATTTTAAAATTTTTAGGGAGAGGAAGGGCGCAAATGCGCAATTGCTTAAAAACCTTTATAATAAAGACTAAAAAATAAATAGAGAGGGGCAATTAAAGTTATACTGGAAACAATTAAAGTAGACGAATTAGTTATAAAGGTATGGTTCAGACTGCAATGACAGCACATGAATGATCAGGATGTAACAGTCAGAAAAAGGATGCAACTTTACATTTGCATACGAATCCGGCAAAATTACGTTAATAGTACTAAGCTGCGGAACCTTATCGAGCCGTGATACTAGTAAGCGGAAAGTGACATAACGCATTCTGATTGATCTTGAGACGAATTTTTTTTTTTTTGGGAAAAATTTGGGCTTAGCCCGTATATTAAATACCAAAAAACAGAGATTACAAAAAAA
>NW_021495651.1:0-237 GCF_001605985.2 Dendrobium catenatum
TTATTATTTTTTAAAATTGTTTTTAAATAAAAAAAAATTAGTTTAAGAAATTTTTATTCTAAAAAATTATTTTAAAAAACACTAAAAAAATGATCCAAATGAAGGTTTCATTTGGCACAGCTTTTTTACTGCTGCTTAAAACAGCTTTTCAGTTTAAAAATTAAAATTTTTATACTAAAAAACTGTTTTAAGAAGCATTAAGAAAGTCGTCCCAAACGAAGCCGAAGTCTTAATTTG
>NW_021495652.1:0-480 GCF_001605985.2 Dendrobium catenatum
CAGGTCTCCAGAGACTTGGCGCGACTTTTCTTCTACTATCAACCAGCTCATTGGCCTACTCGCCAAGTATGGGGTGAGCACCACTGAGCTACTTTTTTGGGAGGCGGTGTGCCGCGAAGCAGAGTCTTGCATTTGGCAACTAAGCTCACTCTCGATCACCGGGTCTACAGTTACACTTCCAGAGAAAGAGGGGATGGTTGTCAGTTGCAGAGCGAGGGCTGATGGTGCTCACGACCTATATGACCATAGTGTAGAGATCCTGAGGAGACACCGTCAGAGTACTTCTGACATGACTAGGGAGGAAGACGGGGTGATAACCCGTATGTGGAACATGTGGAGGGACATCACGCAGGCGATGTCTCAGAGGCTTCACATACAGGACAAACGTAGACGCGGGGATCGTCTCATTAGGAGGGAGAAGCAGCATCAGAGAGCTTTGCAGTAGGAGATGCTGGATGCAGACGCTTCACTAGCACGTGC
>NW_021495653.1:0-225 GCF_001605985.2 Dendrobium catenatum
TTGTGATTTTTGAGTGTTTTGATTGAGTTTATTTTAGCATATGTGGTTTTATCTTTGTTTTCTGTGTTTTGAATGTTTTGTTTGATTTTCTTCAATAAAAAATTCAAAAATCCAAAAATGTGTGGAAATCGTCCGGGACGAAATTTTTCGTACTGGACGATGTGTGTAAAATCAAGGAGGAAAAAGGGAAAGCACATGCCAGTGCTTCTGAAGAAGAAGAAGAAT
>NW_021495654.1:0-2140 GCF_001605985.2 Dendrobium catenatum
TATGTTCATATACATTTGCAACCAAACAGCCTCTAAAATGACATTGTTTATCCCCAAAAGAACAACCACAGAAAACTTTTATACGCATATCCCAAATCCACCCCTTTCTTCAGCTATAAAGCAATCATACCTTCTAGGGTTTCCAATAACTAATGGATTTCCATCCTCAGTGTCTCTTGGGCCATTAACTGAGCAAAACTCAGTCAAACAATTGCTATAAACGGGAGAGATATCATTCCCTTCACGGCGAGCTCCTGTCGTGACTTCCGTTCCGACAGAAACAACGTCGTCGAAGGAGGCAATAGCAACTCTTTCAAAACTCTACATCAAGCGAAGCACACGAAACCTAGCAGAAGCATCAATGAAGAAATGGCGAAGAAGAAAAGCAAACCCTAGCCTAAGGGGCTGTTTGGCAACGGGTTTGCCTAGAGATTATATGCAGGATTTAACATCAGATATACCTGTAAACTCAGACAGAATGATATGCAAGCTGAAACAAAACAACAAATGCGATGACAAGAGCCTCGAAAATAGGTTGTATTAGTCATGCAACCTTCTGAAATCATGACCGAAGCATCTATCAAATTAAAAAAATAAAAAACCTCAGAAATAAGAGAACATTAGAGGTGCACCATTCTAAATATTTATTTTACTAGACATACCACCAAAAATTGTAAATGTATAGCAACAACAGTTGCCAGCAGAGGATTCCATCAACAGGCCATCCGTGTTGCTCAATGGCATTAAACCTACTCTCACTTGAAACCAAACAAACTCTAAAATTGCCGTTCTTTCTAATTGAAAGTACAAACTATAATCTTCCAAACTATAATATAGTCTATGGAACAAGCTCAAAGAAACATCTCCCAGCAATTTACTAATGGAATTGTACGGAGAGAATGCAAACCAGATTGCATGGTTAGATGTAAGCAAATACATAGTGCGATAACCATGATAATAATTGGAGAAATCCAAATCTATGCTCTCAAATGCTCCCTTCAGTAATAAAAAGAGAAAGCAGAGCACATCAGCAAGTAAAAGCTCATAGGATATCGCACATAGGTAAATGGAAGAAGAACCGATTCCATTGCCTCCTTCAGATCCTAACTTCAAATCAAAGGCACAAGTAAAGAAAGTATGAGATAGTGAAACTTAAGTGCACAAGACCTTGACTGTAGCTGATTGCACCGTACAATAGTGTTAATTGTAGAGCATCAGAATTCAACCTTCCAATAATATTCATTTTGTAGACGAAATCCTGACACAATTTTCTCCTTAAACAAAATAAATTTGCAGATACAAACTTACAGCAGCACACCTAATGTCTGAAATCCTCATCTTTCGCCCAAAAATTTACAAAACCCTTGAGAACAAAGAACCAAGGAAATCGTGATGGGGGCTAGCTAGAGAAGCCATCAACAATACCAACTACATGTGAGGGAGAAAGAGGACTCCGTGCAACTAGCAGATTTAAGTCAAATCCAGCTATGCCCGAATTTAGTAAATCGGGCATTTAAGATGCGAGCAAATGCATTGTGCAATTACCATGGTAATAATTGGAGAGGATCCAAACCTATCCTTTCAGAGGTCCCCTTGCCTCCTTCAAAATCGTAACTTAAACTCAGAAGTAAGATGGAAATGAAGTATAAGATAGTAAAACTTAAATAAGCAAGCCTTCAAACTCGAATGTTGCAATAAACATAATTATGGGGCTGTTTGGATATAGGATTTAAGCATGATTTAAGCCGGATATATGTTAAATCATGCCAAACACCCAAAAAAAAATCCGCTCAAATCTCACCAAGTTAAATGAACTTTTTCCACCTTTTTTGACATAAATACCGAATTTAGTAAATCCTATAGTTCAATGGATTTACGGGATTTGGCACAAAAAGCGTGCGGAGGTCAAAGAGATGTTACCTTCGCATCGAAAGAGCTCCTGCCATTGCTTCCAATCCAACAGGAAGAATGTTGTCAAACTATCATGACTTCCAATCCAATAGGAAAGGAAAATTGTCAAAGAAGACGAAGAAGCTTTTAGTGACTCAATCAAAACTCTACCTCAAGCAAAGCAGACAAAGTCGAACAACAACGAATAAATAAAGAAGAGGAAAAGCAAACCCAAGATAGGCCTAAGGCT
>NW_021495655.1:0-2181 GCF_001605985.2 Dendrobium catenatum
ATTGACAATATATTCAACAAGAGTTTGAGTAAAACTTTAAATGTTGTCAAACCCAAACATAACTCTAAGCTAATTTACACATGCTAATTAGAAATATGTGCTTTCATCTTTTTTTGTAGATGTTATTGGAAGTGTTTAGGTTTGTTCTCTGTTTTACTATTTAGCCAGAATTATATTATAATTTTTCTTTTTTTAATTGTCTTTTAATTGATCATGAATGAATGCTAATTTAAATAAAACAACTGCAAATTGAAGTTGTCAAACCAAAAAAATGGTGAAGGTAGATTTAACATAACAAGGAAGTATTATATAATCCATATCAAAGGAGTACAATGTGAACATCATAAATATAACTAAAAAAATCCAAAAAGTACTAAATACATATCATTAATTCCTCATCTTATGATGATGTAGTATTGCTTCACTTCTAGGAGCAAAATGCTGTGAAGTATGCAACAGTCTAGTGCATAGGTGGTGCTACTCCGGGATAATGTCTTCCAACTGTGTGGTGGATGACTCAGGCAAGGCCGAAGGTACAAAATATGGAGTAAATGTAACCTCAATGTCTGATAGTGCAGGAATCATAAGTGATGGGCTCTCACCAACGTAAGAGGAAGGGCCAACATTATATGGATTTGTAGCTGCATATGTTGGGCTAAATGATCTTTGCTGACTATCAGTATCTTTGATATCATCTTCAATGAACATTTAATGGCGCAAGTTGCAATATAAATCACCTACAATGTTGACATCCCGCTACATTGCGGTATCCTCAGTCCCATCAAAATAAGGATGTTATTTGCTCACTATGTTCTCCTTTTGCAAGAATTCAAATAATATGTTATTTTATGTAAAAGCAATAAGTTTAACTTGAATGTGCTGGTTATACGCACCATATGCTACTTAGCTAGGGCTTTAGGGTAGTACATCGTAGGGGGGTCCACAGGTGCCTTTAACATATAAAGTGTAGCCCATGATCTGAACCACTTCAAGTACTATCGAACATTTGAGCTATTATTGTAATCACAGTGTACTGTAGGAAAAAAACATATGCCCTTCTTCTCTCCCATAAGGTAATGTACTCTTGGTGGTATAAAACCCAAATTTGTTTGCCTTTTCATGCCCATAAACTCTAACAAAACTATGATCCATGGGCATGATGTTCATAGATTGAGAGCATCCAAACTATTTGAGCACTCTATCTGGAAGGTGCCACTCCACTTTCTTCCAACTAATCAGTGGAACTTATGCCATCCATATTTTCTCATATAGAAGGTAAATATAGGCAACCTGGGCTCGAATCTCTGCGGTGTATGACTCCCATGTCACCTGCATTGGTGGTAGCAAAGTGAAGCAATAATGATTAGCATTTCAAATAAATAACATTAATGCAACAACAATATGCCTGACTATCAATCAAACCATCAAGCTAATCTCTACATGTGGTGATATTTCCAGTCAGTAACTGCCTTAAGTGATCCTCATTCCATCTATGGACAATTTAATATTAATTACTACAACAATTGTATAACGTACAAATGCCACAATTACATGATAAAATTTTCATACCTAGCACCTACACTTATACCATAGAGCTGAGATGGGTATGCCACATGAAGTGAAGGTCTGCCCACATGAACATGCAACCGCTATTGTCTAGCTAAAATACTCCAACCAACGTCGCATGGTTATAGTTTTTCAAGCTACGAATTTTTAATGATCATCACCCAACTATGACCCTCCAACCGCCCTTGTTCACTTAAGTACTCAACTACTAGCTTTCATTATGGATGTCAAAATCGGGTTGTGGGTATAGTTCAGGTCGAACCAAATATTGACTCGTCACTAGATGCCTTGACTAGAACTTGACCCGTTTTTGTAGACATCATAAATGTAAAATCGGACCGAACTGGTTGGCTTTCCGGGTTGACCCGACTCGACACCAAATGA
Organism: Dendrobium catenatum; assembly: GCF_001605985.2. Taxonomy (NCBI): domain Eukaryota; kingdom Viridiplantae; phylum Streptophyta; class Magnoliopsida; order Asparagales; family Orchidaceae; genus Dendrobium; species Dendrobium catenatum. The sequence continues at coordinate 1,951 of NW_021495655.1, forward strand.
TACATTCGCAACAAGCTAGTGGGAGTATGTTGTTTGGGAGAAAATGGTTATGTTCGCAACAAGCGAACTCCCTCCCATGACCTCATTGGCGTCATCGTCTTTACTTCCGATTCAACTAAAGAAATGACGAGCTCAGTTTCGTGACTTTCGAGCGGAGAAAGGAACATCGTCGAAGGAGCCAGTGATTCAGTGAAGAAGTCATCGAGCGAGCTGTTGTGAGTCACTACCTCG
>NW_021495656.1:0-602 GCF_001605985.2 Dendrobium catenatum
ATGACTTGATGCACTTTAGCTTGAAAATTTATAGTTATTTGTCATTAAGGTTTTGCTTGGGGCAAATTTTTTACTGCTTTCTAAAATAATTTTCTAGTATAAAATATGTCTACTAACAAATTGTTTAAAACACAGTAAGGAAGTCGTTTCGAACGAAAGCTTCGTTTAAGCCAGCTTTCTTACTGTTTTCTAAAGTAGCTTTTTAGTTTAAAATATTTTAATAAAATCTTTTGTACTAAAAAATTACTTTAAAATGCAGTTAGAAAGCTGTCCAAAATGAAGTCTAAGTTTGAAAATTCATTTAGGATAGAGAATAAAGACGAGGTAATTCAGATGCTTTCAATTCAAGTTAAAATTTTTCAGAGTATAACATTATCAATAAATTGATTTTTTGTTGTTAATCATGAATTCATTTGGCACAAATAATTATATTAAAGGTTGAGTACTTGTTAAAGAAATATGTTTAGATAACTTGAAGGCGAAGTTTTGCAGTTTAGAAGGAATTAATTTTTATTTAATAGTTATGTTTAAAAACATAATGTATAATATTTAAGTCATATATTAAGAGTCGTCCTAAAAGCATATAATAAAGCTCAGGGGGG
>NW_021495657.1:0-352 GCF_001605985.2 Dendrobium catenatum
TCTCTCCCTTTCAAGCTCTCTCTTTAAGTTTCTCCCATAAAAACGAAGCTACAATGACTGCCAAAGACACTTATAAAGTGCCTTATCATAGCTTAAATAGAAGAGCTAAAAATGAGCTCATTAATGTAAGTTGCCGACTTTATCGTCCAGGCCGATATGGACATCGGCCTGGCCGATCAGTACAAAACTCAGAATATCGACCAGAGCATCGCCCTGGATGAAAGACTGGACGATTGAAAATTGGCTTGATCGCCCAGGCCGATATCACGATCGTCCTGACCGATCAGTTCAAATCATGAGAAAATCATCCTGAGAATAGCCCTGGATGCGAGCTGGCCGATATTTATCGTCC
>NW_021495658.1:0-227 GCF_001605985.2 Dendrobium catenatum
CAAAGGACACGCACAACAATTATATGATATACCATAATAAATTAGAAATTATGTGATTTAAATTTTTTAAAAATTTCAATTAAATCATAAATTTTTTTTAAAAAAAAATAAATTAAAACAATTTTTTTTTAATGCTTATATGTGCCATCTGATCTAAATAAAATTACTCTTTTAAAACAAAAATTGATAAGAAATCGGATTTTATTAGCGCTCATCTGATTTAATAT
>NW_021495659.1:0-520 GCF_001605985.2 Dendrobium catenatum
GGACAAAATGCCAAAGCTGATTCTCTTGCCAAATTGGATAAAGAAATGACGAATATGGACGACGAATGGCCTATAATAATTATGGTGCACAATCGACGGATTCTAAAGCCAGCATTACTATAATTCCCGCAGGCAGAGGGAATACCAAATTCAAGCCAGTAGGATACAACTCTGGTTGATCCTTAATCTCCCCAATCAGTTGATCTTGAAGATCAGTCTAAAGAATAGCAAGTTCCTAAAAAAAGGCGCAAGGCCAGTCAAGCTTCAGAATCATGGTGGCATTGCCTAGATGTCGAGGAAGAAGACGACTGGAGACTGCCTTTCATTGACTACTTTAAAGGAAGTAAATTGCCAACAGACAAATCACTAGCTGCTCAAATCAGAAAGAGAGCGTTACGATATGCATTTGTCAACAACACGTTATATCGGCGTGCTTTCGATCAAATGTGGCTAAGGTGTCTAGGAACTCGAGAATCTGATAAAGTGGTAGCAGAAGTTCATGAAGGACTTTGTGGAGCGC
>NW_021495660.1:0-219 GCF_001605985.2 Dendrobium catenatum
CAGATTTGTAATTCTCTCTTCTTCTCTGTTGATTTCTTCAGTAGATGAAAATCAAGTTTTTTTTACTTGTTGTAACGTTTGGTTCAGAGCTGAAGCTTTACTGTCCAACTTCCTTACAATCTTCTCCCTTTTTTTTTTATGATAAAGATTTTTTGAGAATTTTTTGCTACTCTCATGGCTTCAAAAAATGGGATAATTGCTTCCTTACAAACCCCCATC
>NW_021495661.1:0-387 GCF_001605985.2 Dendrobium catenatum
ACATATCAGCAACCTTATCACACCCCCAACTCATATCAATTAAAACACCCCAGTAATACTTCCACTTCCAGCCAAAACACTTACGGCAAAGATTATACAGAAACCTACCCGAACCAAGAATGAGCAAAGGAATTGAAGAAATATGAAAAGCCATAGTAAAACAAACCAACCAGTAGTGAATACTATCAAAGTGCAGATACAGGTCAGACTCTAGCATACTACTAAAATTTTTATCCGTGAACCTGGGATTCCTTAACCAAGGAATAGAAAAAACAAACTCAGCCTGGCAAATCTCCAAAAAAACACAGACCATCATAAAAACCAACCCCTGCAGCCAAACAAAGTGCAGCGAAACAGGAAATAAAAACAGAGGATTAACCATACCTG
>NW_021495662.1:0-273 GCF_001605985.2 Dendrobium catenatum
ACGAAGAATTTTCTAATTGTTTTCCTAAGTGTTCTCCATAAAATATTTAAAAACTTAGGTTGCATCAAAGGACCAATACAATAGCAAAAGAAACCAAGTACTAGTGACGGAGACAAAGGCAAGTGACAAAGTTGCATGTTGAGACAAGACTCAAGAGTGTGTTGTAACACATCTCTATTGTTCTCTCTTCTTTTTAATCTATCTTAATAAACCTCGACTGAACTAAACCAAAATCCACCGACAAGCACTTCTCTAACATGCTATCACACTCAA
>NW_021495663.1:0-337 GCF_001605985.2 Dendrobium catenatum
CTTGATAGCAATTAAGTGGCGATGAGCGAATAAGGTTGTTCTATACAAAGGTTGACAAGACATCAAAATTCTACTGTAACCACATATTGGTCCTCACTAGAAAGGGGAGGAAAAAAGAGAAATTGAGAAGAAAAAAAATATCTTTAATTGATTTAGTGTTATTAGAGGCATAGTTTAACCCATGCATAAGACTATATCTTTTCCATGCCCAATCAATAACTCTTCATCTCCTTACATGTGTGGTTAAATGTCAATGGCAAATAAGGGGTGCATAGGAGTGTCAAAACGAGTCTGTGAGTCGAGTTCGGGTCGAATCTGGATTGATCCAAGTTTAAAC
>NW_021495664.1:0-374 GCF_001605985.2 Dendrobium catenatum
AATTGCCAAACACCATTGTTGATATTGCAGTCCTTCCAAAATGCCACAACAAAGCTGCTTCCAATTTGGCGGAGCAATTTACTGATATGCTAGCCAAGGTGCGGCTACAACTGCAACAATCCAATAGCAAATACAAGGAGCAAGCTGATACTCACCGTAGGGAGAAAATCTACAAATCAGGTGAATTGGTCCTTGTGCGTCTGCGACGAGAGCGACTACCCAGTGGGTCATATTCTAAACTCAGCCGCAAAAAGTTCGGGCCGTTTGCTGTAACCCACAAGATCAACAATAACGCTTATGTTGTTGATTTACCGGCTGAATTCAACACCTCTCACACGTTCAATGTAGCAGACATATTTCCTTACTATCCACCA
>NW_021495665.1:0-306 GCF_001605985.2 Dendrobium catenatum
TCACACATTGTTGGTTTCATCAATGCCCTTCCCCTTACTAGATTCCATAGTGATTTCCTCACCTTTTCTTCACCATCAAGGGTTTTTAGATTTTGAATAGGGAAATGGAATGCAAGAAACAAGGCACGATTTTGAATAGGTGAATGGAATGCCAGAAACAAGTGGCAATTATGAATAGGGGAACAGAATGAGAGAAACAGGCACTTGTGACAGAATTTAACATAGTGATAGTTTAATAAGTAAGAAGTTTTAGTGTTGTTTATATAAATCCCCCTTCTAAAAATTCAAATAGAACAAGTTTTCAAC
>NW_021495666.1:0-253 GCF_001605985.2 Dendrobium catenatum
ACCAAGGACACTGATGTAGAATGAGGCTTATACTGTATCAGGGTTGGAGGATCCCTTCCATAAAGCACCTTGAAAGGTGTGACTTGCGCCGCCTTGTGAAATGAAGTGTTATACCAATATTCAGCCCAAGGTAGCCACCTTACCCAATGCTTGGGCTTCTCCCCTGCAAAACATCTAAGGTAAGTCTCGACACTTCTATTAACTACCTCAGATTGCCCATCTGTCTGTGGATGGTAGGCTGAACTGCGCTTCA
>NW_021495667.1:0-228 GCF_001605985.2 Dendrobium catenatum
ATTTTATGATGCAATTATAAATCATTATATTTGATTTGAGATTAGTGTTGTATGATATAAATTTGTGTGGGGATGATTTTAAATTTATTGAATATGCTTTGAGATTAGTGTTATAAGTTAAGATTTTTTTATTGCACTAATCTCACAGATTATTTGATTGTTTTTAAGGCCGTCTTAATATAATTTATGTTAGGATATTCAAATATTAGGAAATTTTTGTAATGAACT
>NW_021495668.1:0-861 GCF_001605985.2 Dendrobium catenatum
ATTTGAAGTTGTCAACTAGCATGCATTGCGTTAGATACAAATTAAAAGAGTCAAAATTTTAATTACATTTGTCTTTAGCATTTTTGCACCCAACATAAGTCAAAGGGCCAATTAGAGAAATCTCTAGATGTCGGCCCTAACTCTCCAATACCTTAAATACAACGTCCCTACCACTCTCTCATAAAGATCGAACTCATGTATTTTAAATCGATTAGGTGGTTAGCTGGCTCCCTAATTCAGGCCGGGGTAAGTCCAGACCTTGCACTGTATTAGTTAGGATCAGACGACTTTGGTCCAGTGTCCAAATTAAATTTAGGATCCGGGGAAGATCTTTGATTATAAGACCCGAACTTCTGGAATCTAATCCCAATTTTCTAATAAAATTTCCAACTTTAATTAAATATCATTCCAATCCAAAAATATAAAGCCCAACACTTAGATTAAGTTGGGACACTTCCGGATGGTTCTGAAATCTTTAAGTGTCCCCTACCTCTCTTCCCTTAACTCTGTTAATAACTGCTCAATCTTGATCCATTCCCTTTTGAATTTTCAAACTTCATCCATTTTTGATATCACTCCTAGAAAATCTAATAAAATTACATCATTATTTTAATCTAGAGTTTTCGTAGGGGGTTTTGTCTCCCTACGATATAATTAACTACGAGGGCTTCCACTCGTAGGAGATTTGGAACCACAGACGCACCTGATTTTAAAATTAATTTTTCTAAAATCTTATTAGATTTCTTTGGAGAAAATCAAAAGTCATTATTACATTAGAAGGATTATCATCGAATGGTGTTATCTTTCTTCGGGGAGATACATCTTTCTTTGATAAGGCTTTGGATGTGAATTCGATGATCT
>NW_021495669.1:0-210 GCF_001605985.2 Dendrobium catenatum
AAAATCCAAGCCCATTTAAGCTCCCGATCTGATCCTTTTCAACAACATAAAGTTAAAGACCCTATCAAATCCCAGTTTCACTAACCTCAGTAGTGCATAATCTCCCCTCTTGCGATCGATCTCCCTCACATCCAAATGACAACCAAGTAATTTCTCTCTCTATTAAGTTTATATTAGCATTAATAATATTTATTATTATTTATATTATTA
>NW_021495670.1:0-493 GCF_001605985.2 Dendrobium catenatum
AATCGGCCAGGACGATATTTACATCGGCCTGGACGATTGGGCTTAAAACAAAAAATCTAATCAGGGGTTCTTAATTAAGGCAGCCATCATTAGCCAATCGGCCTGGACGAAACTTGTATTGGCCTGGACGATAGGATCAAAATAGAAAGAAATTGCCGTCATAAATAATTAAGGAATTCTGTATTTTTTGTAATCGACTAGGACAATCTTGGATCGGCCTAGACGATATTCATAATTATGCCTTAATTGATCAGATAATCAAGGCAGTAATTAAGGATGATTGATACGATCACATCGTCCTGGACGATCGCAAGATCGGCTAGGATGATCTAGTCAAAAAACCTTAGTTACTCCTAGACGTTCTGGATCAAACAGCTTGAATTCAATGCGATGCTCTGGACGATTTTCCTCTAATTTAAACTGATTGGCTGAGACGATAGTGAGATCGTCCGGGACGATCAAGCCAATTTTTAATCGTCCAGTTTGCATTCAG
>NW_021495671.1:0-230 GCF_001605985.2 Dendrobium catenatum
TAAATGAGTACCTTTATGGTACTAGACGGTGGCTCCAGTAACGATTGTATTATATACGAAAAGAGAAAGCTAAATATAATGAAATGAAAAATATGGCTTCATGTTATGATGTGTTTAATGTTATGTTAGTATAAAATCATTTTATGTTATGTTCATAAGAAATTGACATCCAGCATATTACACAATTGCCTTATTTACTGTAGTTTAGAATTGTGTATTACTTACTGAGC
>NW_021495672.1:0-231 GCF_001605985.2 Dendrobium catenatum
TCTAAGATTATATGCCACTGGAATACTCTAACATTTTCACATATATACTCATTTTGTATTTTGTCTCTAAGTATAAAGCTACTCATCCTGTTGAGCATCGTCATATGTGCAACACTTAACTTGATCATCTTACCTAAATTCACGAGAGTGTAAAAAATATGAGAAAATTCCAGAAGAAGTTAAACAAGAGATATAAAACCATTTGAATGTCTATACAATGACAAGGAATGA
>NW_021495673.1:0-563 GCF_001605985.2 Dendrobium catenatum
TTGGGATTCTTCTCGTTATCCACTTCTTCGTCTTTTCACGAGCATCTTGATTCATCGGTTCCGGATATCCAAATGAAAAGAAAGTCCCCCTTGGATGGGGTGTTATCTTTCCTCTTTGCATATTTGAAAAGTATCATAACTTAACTTCCAAATGGAAGAAGACTCTTCCCTTTTGGGATGTCTTCTCCTCTTTGAAATTCAAGTTGGATATTAATATCCCAAACTCAAATCACTTCAAAAATTTACAATTATATTATAATCAAATTATATTAATCAAAATTAAAAAATATATACTCGATCCTGCAGGGTTATCCTAATAATCAACAGTTATATATAATCCCAAATAGTTATAATCAATCTCAAGCAGTTATAATTGATCTCAAGCAGTTATAATTGATCTCAAGCAGTTGATATATTTAAAATTTAAATGCTCAACAGGGTGCAGTAAATAAATAAACAATTAATCAAATATAATCTAACAAACATTATGCAGTGAAAACTACAGAAAATACGGCACACAACTGCAGAAAAGTAAATACCGGCCTAGCCTAAAACTAGAGTTG
>NW_021495674.1:0-239 GCF_001605985.2 Dendrobium catenatum
TTAAATAGCGAAAATCAAGTCCAATAATGGATCTTTTTGCTCTTGCTTCCCTTAGAGACTTCCCTAGCCTCTGAGATTTTGCGTGAGAGCTCCTGCACCTTCCCTCCCCCTTTCCCGACCAAATCCAGTGGCCAGAAGTTCGCCGGCGGCGAGATCCCGTAGAGACCGAACCTTTGAACCCTTCCCCGACGAATCCCGTCCGATCGAAGCCGTTTCGGAGTTGGAGTTCAAGAGGAGAT
>NW_021495675.1:0-780 GCF_001605985.2 Dendrobium catenatum
GAACGAGTTCACCTCTAGAACTCGTTCACTCCGATGTCTGGGGCCCCTCTCCGATTCAGTCTCATCAAGGCTTTAGCTACTAGGTTATATTCGTTGATGACTTTTCTCGCTTTACTTGGTTATTTCCTATCCTGCATAAATATGATGTCACTAACACGTTTATCTCTTTACTAAGTTTATTGAACGTCAAACCTCGCTTAAACTCAAAACGATTAGAACTGATGGCGGTGGTGAATTTGTTAATAACGCTTTTCAAAGTTTGACTAAAATTGCAGGGATTAGACATCAATACTCTTGTGCCTATACCCCACAACAAAACGGCGTGGCGGAAAGAAAGCACCGCCACATTATTTCTACCACCCGCACACTTCTTCACACGGTTGCTCTTCCCATGACGTTTTGGCTTGAAGCCGCTCAAACGGCTGTCTACTTAATCAATCGAATGCCGCCCCTGACCACAAAGAATCTGACTCCGCTCACACGAATGTTCAACATTCAACCATCATACAAACATCTTCGCATGTTCGGTTGTCAGTGCTATCCTCTCATACCAACAGTACATCGCAACAAGCTTATGCCAACCTCTCAACCCTGCGTATTCCTGGGTTACTCAGAAGTTTCAAAGGGCTATAGATGCCTTAACCCGAAAAATAATAAAATTTTAGTCTCTAGAAATGTTAAATTTAATGAATTCTCTTTTCCTTTTCATGACAGCAGTTCTACATCTACTTCAGCTGAATCTCCACCTCCTGCCTCTCTGCTTATACCTCCCTCGGTGTT
>NW_021495676.1:0-354 GCF_001605985.2 Dendrobium catenatum
TCGAGGATGACCTTACGATCGTCCCGGCCGATCAGTTCAAATTAGAGGAGAATCATCCTGAGAATCACCCTGAATTCAAGTTGTCTGATCCAGATCATCCAGGAGTAACTAAGGTTTACCAAAAATACAGAATACCTTAATTGTTTATGGCGGTAATTTCTTTCTGTTTTGAGCCTATCGTCCAGGCCGATCAGTTAATTATGACTGCCTTAACAAGAAATCTTGTTTAGAATTTCTATTTTGAACTCGATCGTCCAAGACAATAATAATATCGTCCTGGTCGATGTGAGTAAAAACAGAGATTCTAAATCTCTCAAGTGTGTGTGTGTGTAGGGTTACTTAACATCAATCACT
>NW_021495677.1:0-212 GCF_001605985.2 Dendrobium catenatum
TCTTCGAATCTGATGAATTTAGATTTCTGATTTTGTTGCTCCACCAAATTTACCACAATTGGAGCATGATCTGAAGCAACTCTAGAAAGGTTTCTCACCTTGACCATAGGGATTCTTTGTAAAGCAATAGAGTTTATATAGCACCTGTCTAATCTCTCCCAAATCCTTTAATTGTCTTCTTTGTTATTACACCAAGTGAATCTTGGTCCAAC
>NW_021495678.1:0-278 GCF_001605985.2 Dendrobium catenatum
TAGTTGGTCGTTTTCATGTTGCTATATGATAATCAAATACATTTAAAAAAAAAAAATTGAATATTGATTTATTTATGCATATGTGTTCATTTATCATCTAAAAAATTATTTATTATAAAAAGAATTGCTGTTTAAAACTGCAATATAATAGTCATTTAATAATAAACTAAAGGTATTTAATTATTAAATGATAAAATATTCTATATTGTTATAATATTTTTTCATATTGTATATAGTTTATATTTTAAAATTATTATAAATAAAAAAATTATTAAAAT
>NW_021495679.1:0-469 GCF_001605985.2 Dendrobium catenatum
CCCCACTCTAATTACATGCCCCACTCAGCTTATCACCAGAGACCTGAGCCTAGGCCTCCACGACCTCACTTAGAGTCACCTTATCGTCTACCTATCTTTGATGGTTCTTTGGACCCTTACTATTTTAGGGAATGGGTTAGACAATTAGATGACCATTTTGAATCACGACATATCCCTGAGTCCAACCAGGTTAGCATCGCTAAGTCTCACCTCAAAGGTCAGGCTCTTCAATTTTGGGTAAGAATGGAAGATCATAAAGAGTTTCGCGGTGAGTACCCTACTTGGAAAGACATGAGGCGAGATCTTAATTTAAAATACCGACCCTCTACCAGTGATTGCCAGCCCCACTCTACCTCTTCTGTTGGACCAAACCGTGGACATTACTGTGGTCGAGGCCACCCATCCTTTAGTAACGACAGGGTTGTTGTCCCACCCTGTAGGTCTTCACTTAGTCTTGATGACCGACCCT
>NW_021495680.1:0-372 GCF_001605985.2 Dendrobium catenatum
ATCATAAACTTAGAAGCCCGAGTTGCAACAATCTCCCTCTTTTTGATGATGTCAAATAATAATGGTTTATTTTGCAAATTAAAAAAAATTTCTCCTAATCTCCCCCTCAATAAAAGAATTAAATTAAAAATTAAGGGAAAGCTTCATTTTTTTATTTTTTATTTTTAAAAAGATAAATAAATAATATTAAAAATTAAAACAAAATGCAATAAACTACAATACTTTCTTCCCCTTTGACATTATCAAAAAGAAGAGATAAAATAAAATATAAAATAACAACATAATAACAAAACAAAAACATACAATTATATAAAACTAGTTAAACATACAAAAATAAAAAAAGACATACAAAAAACATAAACAAAAACACAT
>NW_021495681.1:0-885 GCF_001605985.2 Dendrobium catenatum
CATGGCTTGATGTACATCATATGGAATACATTACATGGTAGGAATACAAATAGTCAATGATGATGTGTTTGTTTAATCTGAAGGACTGTAATCGGTGGGCGACGTAAGTCGGAAGGACCGTAGTCGGCGGGGCTACGGAGGTCGGAAGGATTGTAGTCGGTGGGCGACATAAGTTCGAAGGACCGTAGTTGGTGGGCGACGGAGGTCCGAAGGACTATAGTTGGTGGGCGACGTAAGTCAAAAGGACCGTAGTCGGCGGGCGACAGAGATCGGAAGGACTGTAGTCGGTGGGCAACGTAAGTTAGAAGGATCGTAGTCGGCGAGCGACGGAGGTCAGAAGGACCGTTGTCTGGTGACGGAGGTGGAAGGACTGTAATCGGTAGAAGTCCAGCAACGAACAGAAATCCAGCATTAGATAGATGTCCGTCGAAAACCCGACAACGGACATAAGTCTGGCATTAGGTGGAATATGGCGACGAGCGGAGGTCCGTCGTTGGGTAGACGTCCGAATTCAGTCGGCAACCGGGGAGAACTTTGGGGTTAGATGATATTCTGGCAAAACTCCAAAATCACTTGGAGATCATGTAGAGTTCCTGTGTCACTTGAGCGTCGGGCAGAATTCTAGCGTCACTTGATTGTCGGGCAGAATTCTGGCGTCACTTGGGCATCGGGCATAATTCTGGCGTCACTTGGGATTGATACGGCAGTTTTTGAATTAAAGTAGTCTTAATTATTTCGGAAACTGCTTAATTAATTATTTGAAAAGCAATTTTAAAAATGGGAAATAAAGTTGGCGTATGAAATGCTTTGGTACTTTTATTGGCTTATTAATTAAGTAGTGTTATTGTGCTATTAATTGCTAAGTAATTATTATATATTTTCATA
>NW_021495682.1:0-229 GCF_001605985.2 Dendrobium catenatum
TAAATCCTTGACGAGCCGATCAACATCCAATCACCTTTTAGATATATTTCAAATACCTAGCAATACCGAGCAAATACCGAGTTGTACATAATTTTTTCTAGCAATACCGAGCAAATCCCTAGTAATACCGAGCAAATCCCTAGCAATACCGAGCAAATCCTGAGAAAATACTGAGTTGTACCGAGTTGTACTGAGTTGTACTGAGTTTTTTTTAGCAATACCGAGCAAA
>NW_021495683.1:0-232 GCF_001605985.2 Dendrobium catenatum
TTTAGTAGCCCTAAGGACACTTGACAAGCATCCAAACTTCTCCCAAGTGGATCCTAGCCATCAAAACCTAAGGAATAAGGGATAACCATCATGACTCTCCTCAAAGATCTTGATGACATTTCATTTCCAAAGAACTTTCACCCCTAGCAGTATTAAACCCATCCAAATGAAAATTTAACCTCTCTATCTATAAAAAAGGCGTCCCCAAGTGTTTCAAAGCCCTGTTGTAAGC
>NW_021495684.1:0-346 GCF_001605985.2 Dendrobium catenatum
CGAGACTGATATGCAATGGTTTGGAGAGCGTTTTACTACCATTGATCACCGCTTTGATGCTCTATTTCAATATTTTCATCCAAATCCACGTCCACCACTAACTGATCAGGACCCGTCTGACTAGATTATCTATTTTTGCATTGTAGTTTTTCTTCTTTTCCTTTTTTGCTTTTAGTTGCTCCTCCTTTTTGTGCTGTCAAAAGGGGGAGAAGTTTGTTGTAATGCCTGTTATCTAAATGCATTCCTTTTGTTTCGTACTTGTTTTTAGTATTTTTTTCTTGTGTTTAATTAAAAAAAAATAAATAAAATAAAAAAAAAACAAAAGAAAATGTTTTTTCTTTCTTAC
>NW_021495685.1:0-250 GCF_001605985.2 Dendrobium catenatum
ATGAACTTAATATAGTCTCCTCCTCTACACTGAAAACACAGCATTTTTAATGAAGGAAATCTAAAGATGTTGATGTTGATGGAGACAATAAAATTGAGATAATCCCTCCCTTAAAAGAAGACGAACTAAATGGCTTGAAGTTGATAGGTGATTAAAAATGGTCATGATAATCCCTCTTCTAGAACGAGGAGAGATTAAATGACTAGTAGCCTATATATGCAATTGAAGGTTGTTTGAAAGATATGGACTT
>NW_021495686.1:0-388 GCF_001605985.2 Dendrobium catenatum
TTCTAGTACTTTAGCACTATTTATTGTATTATTATTACATTATTACAAAATGAATATGTTAAAGATTGATATTAGAAAATTTTAACTCATATTGATTTGCTACTACAACCTATAGATGATGAAAAAAGAAACCTTCACCAGTGGAATAGCAAAAAAATCTGTGCTCCGAAAATTCACGCCCCGGCCTCTCTGCATGCCTTTTTCTTTTCTTCGGGTCGTCAATGAGATTTTTAATGCTTATGTTCCAAGGCAAATTTTCAAAAGGCATATTGGATTATGAATAAGACATTACCCAGAGATTTCATCCTCATTTTGCGAGGACTTCATAATCTCATTTCATATTTACTATAAGTGCAAGCCCCTATAGTTAATTGCCCCTCCCGATAAC
>NW_021495687.1:0-380 GCF_001605985.2 Dendrobium catenatum
CTTTTATTTACAAAATAAATTCTTTGTAGGCTAATGTGGATAGCCTATAAAAGAAAACTTTTTACTCTTTATAACTATAAAGACTCAATATTTTATGGTAGCATGGGCAAGTGAATCCTCTATTAGTGTTCCACCAAAACAACATGTTGTATTGAGGAAAGCCATTAATAGTCGATATTAATGTTTCATGCATCATAAAATTTTATCACCATATAGCATTGTAGCATTGAACACCTTGTAGTAATTGTTATAGTTCATGAATCAAAGGATTGAGATAAATATCAATGTCATTTCCAAGTCTTTTCTCACCAAGTAAAATTATTTATAGAATAAAGAATGATTATTTAATTCCCTTACACAGAGGCTTATTATATAGAATA
>NW_021495688.1:0-909 GCF_001605985.2 Dendrobium catenatum
TTTGCAAGGAAAACTAATTCACCAACTTTTAAACTTTTATGCACCTGATTAAAAGCAATCAATGATGAAATGACTCCTCTTTCACACTGAAAATGAAATACTTCTTCTCCAGGCAAATCGAATCTGACCTTCTTCTTCCAACATTCTATGGTGGCATAATGTTTGATTAACCAATCCATTCCCAGAATTATATCGAATTCTATCAATGGGAGTACAATCAAATATGCTTGAAATTTTCTACCAGCTACTGAAAAATCAACTGAACATGTTGTATTGGCATTCAAATAATTACCCGCAGATAATCTAACATGCAATCCAGGAGTAAAAGAGACAGGTTCCAAATGCACTTTCTTACAAAATATCTCAGCTATGAATGAATGCGACGCACCAGAATCAAAAAGTACTCTAGCAGGGAAGTCTAAGATATTTAAAGTACCTGTCACCACCTCTGAAGAATCTTTGGCCTCCTGGGAAGATAAAGCAAAAACTCTAGCTGGTACTGATCTGACTGCTTCACTTGAGGTTTCTCCTTTTATCTTCAGAGCAGGTTGATGCATCTGTGTCCTGGCACTTCTGTATTGCTCTATCTTCTGATTACCTCTAAATTCCTTGCCTCCCAGAACATTCTTTGGACAATTTCTCTTGATGTGACCCGGTTCTCCACATAAATAACACATTCCTAAATTCATTAGGCATCTTCCTGGGTGAGATTTTCCACAGGTTGTACAAACAGGTATCACAGGAAACCTTGTAGATTGTTGTTGTTGCCCCTGATGAAATTTTTGCTTTTTGGATGCTCCACCTCTGTGATCACTCTGTCTCTTTCTATCATTATTCTCCCATTTCTGCTTAACCACTTCTATGTCATTCTTCAATAATCTAGCACTCTCAACCAGTTCAGAAAATTCC
>NW_021495689.1:0-282 GCF_001605985.2 Dendrobium catenatum
GCTTTTTAGAACAAAAAGTTGTATTTAGTACAAAAAACTTTTGACTTAAAAACTTTTGTACTAAAAAAGTTGTTTAAAAAAACAATATAAAAAATATTACAAACGAAACCTCAGTCAGTGCGAGAGCTTAATTCTCGTTATAGTGCATTCATCAACTAACTAATTTATAATGAAAAAGATAATATCATTCTTATTCAAATAATTATTATAATATTATCATAAAAATAATAAATTAAATAAGGAATAATAAAAAATAAATAAAAATAGAGATATAATTTTTAA
>NW_021495690.1:0-1366 GCF_001605985.2 Dendrobium catenatum
ATAAAACCCAAAAAGATCCCCCTGACCAACTAAACAACCCAATGAAGCCAAAACATCCAAATAGCCCAGCAGAAATAAAATACCAGAGAAAAGATCAAGCAAGAAAACCAAAACCCATAATTACGTATGAACATAAGGTGTACCACATTCATCCAGATAAAGCAAGCCTTTAAGATGGCTCAGGATAGTAGCAGGAAGAATATCTGTAAAATAATCCAAACTATACCCCCAATTAGCAATCCATGTAGCACAAGAGTTACCCACCCTACTAACATCACAAAAATATGAATTGGTAAACAACAAAAGCCTTTCAATACGCCTAACAAGATAGAAATTATTAGGGGAGCAACACACCTCCTCCACATCTTATAAAAGAGAAATATTCAGCCCAGAGTTAACTTCAATATACATATACATTAAATTAAGAGGAAGGCATAACTGAATACCATAAAGAATATCCCTCATAATAGAAGAATAAGCATTGCCTTTTTGAATCAGACCCTAAAAGGCAATAATAAGATGGCCATTATATCCCTAATAAGACCACCACAACTATCCACAAAATCCGAGATAACAACATCAACATTCAATTTAAACAAAATAGGATGAGGCTTAATACAATAAACAACATTAAGAGAACAGGGACCATGTTCCCAATTGATCCCTAAAATATTGCTAACATTATAACAATTTTTAAATCTCTTAATGGAAATCAAATTAACAGCCACCATAGCTAAGATCTTATCCTTCACCCTTTGAATAACATTAAGGTGGTTCATTTTCACTCCATTAAAAAAGGAGTTATTCCTCTCCAACCAAAGAAACCAAAGAATGAGGGGAGGAATAGTATTATGAATGTGACCTTTAGTACCAATAAACCAAAACTTGAGTAAAGAAAAAAGAGAAAGATGCACATTGAAGCAATTAAGCTGCAACATATCATCAAAATAAACCCAGTATCTAACAGCCACAGGGCCTGAAACAAAAACATGATGCATATTCTCCATGTGAAAATAACATTGGCACTTAGCAGCTAAAATGAAACCCTTTTTAATGAGATTATCCTTCATAAGAATAAAACTATGTAAAACTCTCCACACAAAGACAAAAATTGTGGTAGGGATGCTCTTATGCCATATCATAGAATAAATATTATCACTGTTGCCTTGCTCTCTAAAGGAATGCCACGTATTCTTAAGATAAAAACCACCCCATCTTTAGAAAAATCAAATAAAATAATATCTTTTGAAGAAGCATTAATAGGAAGATTTAAAATATGATGAGTAAGACGATCAAGAATTAAACTAGAAAGTTTATCATAATCCCAACAATTCTCATTAAAGAAATAGTTAACTTTAATAGAGGT
>NW_021495691.1:0-299 GCF_001605985.2 Dendrobium catenatum
AATAAATAAATAAATAAATAAATAAATAAATAAATAAAAATAAATAATACATCACAAAATGGTTATAATCTCTTATAGACGTTTGGAACTGTGCATGATGACTATACATGGACCCTCCATATCTAACATTGCTTTACCTATCACTGACTAGTATCTAGGGTGAGTGCTCTTAGTGAATGCCCCTCGGGTGAGTAATCCATCAATCACTTTAAGATAATTATCTCAAGAGAATACAATAGGTGGGAGCATATGGTGGGTATTTTTTCCATTTGGAGACATTAGCATGACTAATGGGGCTA
>NW_021495692.1:0-673 GCF_001605985.2 Dendrobium catenatum
GTGCCCAATCAAGATAATTTTGTGATGACGTATCAGGTATAAAAAATTCATTATAAAGATCTCTAAAATTCAAAAAAAAAAAAGAAAATTATATATAAGTGTTCAAGAAATTTTATATATGTATATTATTTTTTTGATAAATATAATAAGTGAGAAAATGAGAAAAAAAATATAATGAGACATCCACTTGCTTGATTTCTTCATTATTTCTATCCCTCCAACTATTCAATGAGAAACATTACCTGAATTTTTTTTTTTCAGAAATGATGTTCATGAACCTGCTTACATTTATGTGGCACATTGTTGTCATGAAGGTGATGCTCATAAAAAATATGGGACCCATTTTGTGGCAAGGCGGACGAATCACGAGAAGACACGAATCATCTTATCTACTACGTGCCAAAAATATTTCCCTTAAAATAAAAAGAACTTTTATTTGGTCCGTTGAACGTACATAGAGCTACGTTCGGCCGACACTAAGATCGCAGGCACAAAATCAGAAATACCTAGAAAATACCGAGCAATACCAGTAATAACGAGAAATATCATTATGTTAAGACAAAATATCGAGTAACACCGAGCAATACCGAGTAATACCAAAAAATACCGTTTTTTCTAGAAAAACTCGGTATTTTTTGTAATACTCGGTATTGCTCGGTATTACTCGGTATTG
>NW_021495693.1:0-214 GCF_001605985.2 Dendrobium catenatum
TCATTGCGGAAAATGTAATTAGCATGGCTGAAGCTTCTTTCAAGAGAAGTTCGGGTTACTGAGAAACCAACAAGCTTTCACAACAGTATTCTCTTTGGTATCCTACTCCCCCCGAATGGATTAAACTCAACATTGATGCTTCTTTAGGAAGTAGCTACAATGCAAGTGTTGGAGGTGTATTTAGAGATCAAAGAGGGAGATTTTTATGTGCCTT
>NW_021495694.1:0-224 GCF_001605985.2 Dendrobium catenatum
CTGACATATGTGGTGGGAGGCCCAGACTTCTTGAATTTCCCTTAAACAGGGAAGATGTCGTGAGGCTGTCGGATTTTTCAATGAAATGTGAGACTTGAATTTGAACATAGCTCAAGAGAACTTAAACTTAAATGCACTAAGAGAGGATTATACTTAAAACTTGAAAATGATGCAGGGAACCGAACATACAAATTGAGTGACAGGGAACAAAACCTAAAACGTAG
>NW_021495695.1:0-644 GCF_001605985.2 Dendrobium catenatum
CCAGGATCCAAACGTTTGTTTGCCATGGAAACGCAAAATCACCGGCGGGAAAGCAGACGGCGGCTAGGGCACACGAAAAAACCCTAGCAGAGACATTTCGTGAATAATAAGGTATTTGATTAACAAGAGAAGAATAGCATGAAAAACTACAGTAAGAGAAAGTTAGTCCGTTCAAAACAATAATCAAGATTATAAATATTTAACTAAGAATCCTAGAAACTTTAATATAAACTAGATGAATGCAAAGAATCAAAAGACTAGTTGCCAAAGATAATGAAAACAAATATTTACGTGATTTGAAACATTTGTGTCTGCATCTTCAGAGAGAAAGAGAATGCGAGACTTCTATTAAGATGCACAATCAAATTACAAAGCTCTAATATGCTTTAGATCTAGGTTAATCTTCGTAATTAAAATAATTTTTTTCATCTAAAGATATAATTAATGAAATCGTTGAATCATATTTTGCAGAAACAGATAGAAGAAAGAAACCCCTCACCAACAAAACCTTCAATCTTTGATCACGTGAAAGAATCATGCAAGAAAAAGTTTATGATGATTCTTCTTGGTTTACCTAGGTCAAACACAACTAAGAGTTTTCCGGTCTTTCTCGTCCCTCTAACTATTAACTAAAATTGCAAGAT
>NW_021495696.1:0-239 GCF_001605985.2 Dendrobium catenatum
TAAGACCTATCCAAGATTGTATGTCAAAGCCTTGCTCAATAACATTAGCCTATGTGGAAAAGATCGAGTGAATCCACCAAGGATGTAAGATCTATCTAATTTTGTATATCAAAGTACTTTGCTTGATGACATTAACCTGTGTGGAAGAGGTCGGGAGAATCCGCTAAGAATGTAAGACCTATCCGAGGTTATATGTCAGAGTCTTTGTTCGATGACTTTAACCTGTGTGAAAGAGGTCG
>NW_021495697.1:0-1105 GCF_001605985.2 Dendrobium catenatum
TCATCAAGATCCACTGGTGATTAGCGCAGGAATCGGCAACCCATGCTACAATGTTAAAAGGATCTTGGTAGACAATGGAAGCTCAGTAGATATTCTATTCTACTCTACTTTTCTTAGCATGGGCCTATCTAGAGAGAAACTCCAACCTGTTGTCGGTCCTCTGTACGGATTTGACAACCGACCTGTAAGAGTCGAAGGAACCATTACTCTCCCAGTCATACTTGGAGAATTCCCTTGTCAAGTTGAGCACCCCATTCTATTCATTGTAGTGAAGTCCGAATCAGCCTACAATGCAATCTTTGGAAGGCCACTCCAAACAATATTCGGGGCTGTTGCTTCAATTCCTCACTTAAAGCTCAAGTTTCCTACCCCATCGGGGATCAGAACAGTACGAGGAGATC
This sequence comes from Dendrobium catenatum, assembly GCF_001605985.2. Taxonomy (NCBI): domain Eukaryota; kingdom Viridiplantae; phylum Streptophyta; class Magnoliopsida; order Asparagales; family Orchidaceae; genus Dendrobium; species Dendrobium catenatum. The sequence continues at coordinate 402 of NW_021495697.1, forward strand.
AACAAGTAGCACAATCATGATTGGAGAATGTGCGTGGACTATACAGATCTCAATAAAGCTTTCCCCAAGGACAGCTTCCCGCTCCCCCAAATAGACCAGCTAGTCGACGCCACATCCGGACATCAGATGTTAAGCTTTATGGATGCCTACTCCGGATATAACCAAATACAAATGGATCCTACCGATGAGGAGGCAACATCTTTTCAAACAGATAAAGGGTTATATTGTTACAGATCTCAATAAAGCTTTCCCCAAGTGGAGCTTGGAGAATGAAGTGGAGCTTGGAGAATGTGCGTGGACTATACAGATCTCAATAAAGGGTTTCTTAGGCAGGCTCAACCCCACTCATCAGTTACTCTAAGCATCGAAGATTTCGATCTTCGGAATGAAGATACCCCTTAAAGGGCCTCCCATGTAGAAGATCTTACCTGTGTATCCCTATCAGAAGAACATCCCTCGAGAACAGTACAGATCGGTACACTCCTGTCAGATATAGAGAAAAAAGAATACGTAGACTTTCTACGTACAAATCAAGATGTATTTGCATGGAGTTTGGCTGATATGCCCGGTATTAACCCTGAAGTAATTATGCACTCCCTCAAGATCAACCCAGCGTGTAAACCAGTGATTCAAAAGAAACGAAACTTCGCCCTAGAACGTCAGCTGACAATCGAACAGGAGGTTGATAAGCTTTTAAAAGCAAA
>NW_021495698.1:0-317 GCF_001605985.2 Dendrobium catenatum
GGTGTTTTATTTAAATTTGATCTCACATTCACCCTATCCAGAACATAGCATGTAGTGCTAACCGCCTCAGCCCAAAAATATATAGGAAGTGAGTATCTGCCAACATTACTCGAGTGGTTTCTATTAATGTTCTATTTTTCCTCTCAACTACCCCATTTTGTTGAGGGGTTCTAGGTGCAGAAAAAATTTTGATCAATCCCTTTTTCTTTACAAAAATTTGCAAATCTTTCATTTTCAAATTCTCCTCCATGATCACTTTGTATAGAAATTATTTCACTCTCTAGTTTTCTTTGAATCCAAGTTGAAAATTTTTTGAA
>NW_021495699.1:0-205 GCF_001605985.2 Dendrobium catenatum
AAGTCTCACTACAAGCTGCACACATTTCCAAGTCGACATCCATTCACCGAGCTTACCCTACTCAACATACGCTCATAGACTCACCTGCTCCCACTCAACATCGTATAGTTGACCCTTACTATTGAGCTCACCTAGAGGAAAAATTATTAGGTGTGGAGTGCAGACGGGCTGAGAACCGTCTGCACAGACACAGAGTACCGAGCGG
>NW_021495700.1:0-1112 GCF_001605985.2 Dendrobium catenatum
CTACGAAGACCTAAGCACTAGAGATTGATTCTGGGGAGATTGACCTCGAATAATGAGGTCAACACCGGGTATCTCTGTTAATCCGATCAAGCAAGGGTAACCGATTAGGCGCTCAGGCAGGGCAACGGGGAGTCTAAGTGCTCGGTCAGGCTGGTGAGGAGAGGGTAGCGGACAGTCGGTCAGGTTAGAATATTTGCTTTTTATTAATTCCACCAAAAATCCATCATAAATCCACAGCAAAATTTTTATAGTGAATTTTATCGGCCACAAATATTTTTGCGACGCTTCTTTTTGCGTCGGATTATATTTCGCTGCAAATCAAATTTTGCGGTGAATTTTTCCACCACAAAAGGTAACTTTCATGTAGTGACTTCGGATGCAAACACGAATGAAACCCAGAAGAGCGACGAGGATGTGTGACTTTGGACATGCGACAGGAAGGAATGTTGTAGGAGGCGAAGAAATAATTTAGCTACTCAATCAAAATGAGCTTTACGAGTCAAAAAACATTGAACAGTAGGAGGATATGCAACCCTAGAATGTGGTGGTGGAGGTGAAGACAAAGAATGATGCCGATTTGGAGAAGGAAGAAAGCATGAAGGCGCAAAATCGAAGAATAGCATGAACGAGTAAAAGAAATAGAATGCAGAAACAATCGATTAGATACGATAGCTTGTGGTGAATTTGCGACGGAGTAGGTTCGATTTGATTGTGGCGATAATTTTAGCCACAAATCCACGCCAAAAACACAAATTCATCGGCGTTTTTGACAAATAATATTCCGTCCTAAGATCCACCTCAAATCCATCACAAATGGTTGACTTTCATGTAGTTGATGCCAGCTACAGAGGAGCCATCGGTGCCTGCTGGTGTGGATTAATAGCATAGCTCCAATATGCATCTGCCATCTCGCTTCTCTTTCTTAATCTAAAATGAAAACCCCGGAAGAGCTCCCATATGATTTGACAGTAGAAGAAAGTGAAGAAGCTCCTTTTAGTGAAGAACTCCTCAAGCGAAGCAGAAAAAAGAATTGAGAATAAGAAATAAATGGGAAGACAACGAAATTTGAAGAGGCATAGTAACAATATTGAAGTTAAAAAAGGTGAAGGGAC
>NW_021495701.1:0-328 GCF_001605985.2 Dendrobium catenatum
CGAATATTTTTGGATTTTAATTTTTCTAATTTTTTTTAATGTTTTATGGAGGCATCATATGAGAATTCTTTTCAAAAGTTAAACTTTTAAAGTTCCAAGAGATCAAGAAGTTTGACAAATCCCAATCAGAAGAAGGTAGAATATCTGATTCTGTTAACCCTAGATCGGACATCCTTCAGGGTACAAAATTCTTGAAAAATAGAAATCTAACACAGAATAACTAAATAGTATAAAAAGATCCATTCAAGACTTGTTTACAAGGAAAATATCTCATAATTAATAAACCAAAGCAATTTTTCTCAATCATGGAAATTGAAATCAAGTCTTT
>NW_021495702.1:0-269 GCF_001605985.2 Dendrobium catenatum
GTCTAAGTCCGCTTTTACGGCATCCTACTGACTTTCTAGATTAAGTCCGCTCTTACGGCAGCCAATCCTGATTAAATCCGTCTTTAGGCATAAGCCCGCTCTTACGGCATCCTATTGACTTCTAGTATAAGTCTGCTCTTATGGCAATCAACCCTTAAATCTATCTTTAGGTCAAAGCCCGCTCTTACGGCATCCTATTGATTTCTAACTTTTATCAAAATCAAAACCAAATTCTCAATTCTTTCCAAAATACATTCAAATCATTACAT
>NW_021495703.1:0-370 GCF_001605985.2 Dendrobium catenatum
AATTCTCATAAATAATGTTAATTTCTGCTATGAATTAAGTATAAGATTTTTCCAACCGATGATTTATGATATGAAGTAAGAAAATTCCAGCGAAATATAAATCAGCAATGAGACTATAAAATCTGTCAGAAATAAACTCTCTCTCCATCTATGTCCTAATTGTCATATTATTTTTTTTTCAAACATTAATTTGTATTAAAATTGCTAAGTTTTAATACATTTTGTGATGATTATATTTTAATTGCTAAGTATCCCCAAGACATAAGCAAACAGATAAGATTCACATTAAGAAAATATCAACTTGAAACAAGTCGTAAGCAACAGTTAATTATTGAAAAAAAAAATGAAAACTTAAAATTTATGGGCACAG
>NW_021495704.1:0-591 GCF_001605985.2 Dendrobium catenatum
CTACAGTATCAACCGGATGACCTGGCAAGCGCATCGCAGAGTCAGCACTAAGTCGCCCGTTAAACGGGCGACTTTGCTTAATTTTAAATTTTTTTTTATGATGCTTAATCACATAATTAAATTTTTAATCATACTTACTTTAAAATTTTGTTAGGTCCAGGTGGTTCTATTTCTAGATCCGGACATTCACTAAAAATTTATAATGTTGATTGTACTTTGACTCAAAAAAGTGCAGTCAAAAGTGCAGGTAAAGCGCATATAAAGTGCAGATAAACATAGTTAAAGCACAATCTAAAGCAATACACGTGGCAAGTTTTTATTGGATGTCCGGACTTATTTCTAGGTCAGATGATCGGACCTAATAATTTGTCGTGGAGTGGACAGATCACAGGTCTAACATGTGCAAAAAGCTTTTGAGATCAATTATTGGAACAATTATTACGTCCTCCGACCAGACGTAGAGGAACATCCGATCGGAGGCCAAATCGTACCAAAAAATGAGAAATACCGAGCAATTCCAAATAATAACGAGGAATACCATCACGTGAAGACTCAATACCGAGTTATACCGAGCTATACCGATTTATACAA
>NW_021495705.1:0-606 GCF_001605985.2 Dendrobium catenatum
AAATGAAGTTGAATATAAGAGGACAACATTAAATTGAACCTCATATAAGAATGATAATTGCAATCAAATGATAAGTGATCAAAATGATGAATTCATATTCAAGCATCAAGTGATAATCATGATTATTCAAACAAGGATCAAGTGAACAAATGCAAGAGATATCAATCTTGAACATGAGTTGAACAATATCATGTGGAGTTTGAAATATTTGAACAAACAACTCTCTTATAACATGCCTACGAAAAATGAAAGAATAAATGAATGACAATCATCTCAAGTGAAATATAAAAAAATGAGATTATGTAAGACATGGCTTCATCACAAAGTCACTATGTGAGGATCCTAAAAGCATGATAGTAACTTGTAATATTGGGCAAAACTCACTCCTAAATGACAATCAATTCGTCAAGAATGAGGCATGTCATGATATAAGCCATATATCTCAATCATGTTCTTAAGTGATTGAACTAATTGAATAAGTGACACATGCATAAATGAGATGTGAAGGACTTATGTTTGGTGAAAACTAGTGCTAAATATGGGGCCAAGCCATCTACACAAGATGCTTAGTGAAACTATCATCCACACATGAGTCCCTTGCAAACT
>NW_021495706.1:0-475 GCF_001605985.2 Dendrobium catenatum
TTAATTCTTCCTAGATGTTGTATAATCAACCTAGTTCCATTTAGGGCGATGCTCTAGACAATATGCATTGAAAATGACTAATCGTCCGGGATGATTGGAAGATTGGCCTAGATGATCAAGTTATTTTTATATCATCCAAACATCCATTCAGGGTGATGTTATGGATGATATTTGTCATTTTATACTGATCATCATGGATGATCATGAGATCATCCTAGATAATAAAATAATTTTTTCATCATCTAGACATCCATCCAGGGTGATGTGTTGGACGATATTCAACCGATTAAACTAATCATACAGGATGATATACTATTATCCTGGATGATATGAACAAATTAACCTTCTGATCATCCCAAATCATCTTAACTGATTAAGAAAAATTTGTAATGATTGTACAAGATGATCTTCATATCGTTCTGGATGATAATGTTAGTTTGTTACAATTAAGAGCTATTTCAAAGATCTTCTATAT
>NW_021495707.1:0-326 GCF_001605985.2 Dendrobium catenatum
AACACACCCAAACTTTGATCCAGTCAATTTGACAATCAAAACTTCAACTTAGACTTTGATTCTACCTTTGATCTAGCTTTGATCCTATCAATTCATTAACAATCACCACATGATTGTAAATGATTAGGATATCCCAATATTGATCATTCAAACTTGAAATCCATTCCAGATCCAGAAATCCAAAGCCCTAAGGCCTTGTCCTAAACACCCTTTTCAGAGATTTTTCAAACATTTCAAAATCCAGTCAAATGCCCTCTGATTCAGGGTATATCACTTAGAAAGTGATAAGACAGGACTCTAGAGGTTACCCTCCAATTTTGAGCCCA
>NW_021495708.1:0-277 GCF_001605985.2 Dendrobium catenatum
AAACCGGGAGATACCTATATATTGTCATTGTAATCTAAAATGTTCAATTTATACTTGCTATAAACCCAATAATCGTGGCAGAAAGTTCTACCGATGCCCGCGTAACAGATCAGAGGATGATTATCAATTTTTTAGGTGGGTCAACGAACGAAATGATTTATCACAAGAAATGAATCAGTTTACAATTGCAAATGCAGCTGAAGTCCGTTCGAACCAGGCTGTCTCAGTTAAAAATGACTTTTTTCAAATTAAAATGTTTTTGGTGATCTTAATTTTT
>NW_021495709.1:0-200 GCF_001605985.2 Dendrobium catenatum
ACAACAACTGTATTGATATCATCAAATCTGTTAAGACGAAGTTCAAACAACATCTTCCAAGTATAAACAACAATCATATCTTCACAAACGTTGCAAAATATTCAACCCAAGTGATATCGAAGTCGTCATCAATCGCACACTAGGAAATATGCTCCGTTGCCTAGTTCAAGAGCATCCTAAACGATGGAAAGAATTCCTTA
>NW_021495710.1:0-343 GCF_001605985.2 Dendrobium catenatum
ATATCCATTTATATATATATATATATACTTTATTTATCATTGTTATTATTGACCTCATTCTTCTATGAGGTTAACAAAATCAAAATCAACTCAAATAAAATCAAAGCCAAAATCAATTCAAAATTAAACCAAATCCCAAAATATTTCTAATGCATTCCACCTCATACCTTAAGTGTACTTAAATTCATTGTAAATAAACTCATGGTAAGTTGACTCAGTCAAATAACCTAAATTATTTAAATCTCCCACAAACACTTTCCACAAATCCAAATTCTATACCTATGCTCCCAAGTCAACTTTAACTCATGCAAGTAGCTTATACTAGCTCCCAATAGCCCATCCA
>NW_021495711.1:0-1314 GCF_001605985.2 Dendrobium catenatum
GCGTGGGAGTTTCGAGTGTAGCTCAAGGTGTCATCGAGGAAAGCGCGGTTGAGTCCAGTGCCGCACTGGTGCCGACTGAATCGGAGCCGCTGGAGAAAAAGGAGATCGATAGCAGAGGTCGAGAGGTTCCGAGAGCAATCAGGGTTTCAAGCTTAAGTGAGTGTAACCTTCCTATTAGTCTCTTTTGTTCGTTTTATACAACCTTCACAAGCAGTTGCTTTGACCACGACGTGGACAGCGTGTGGTTCAGTTATCCCTTTTTTTGTTTAATTTTATTTGAGCACATAAGCACACTCCAATGTATAGCAAATGGAAAACACATTAGAAAGCAAGTGTAGGAGAGCAAACCAGCAATTAAATATAATTACTAGTAAAGAGTACCGGGGAAACCACACACACACAAAAGAAAAAAGAAAAAAAAAACAAATGAACATGGAGGAACGCACAACCTTAAGTCCATAACTGGCTTTGGATACATCCATTCATCGCCAGTGCTCTTCAATTTTCCCCACATATACAGCTGCCCTCCACCTAGAAAAGGTGTCAAATTCTCAAAGTTAATGCACCGTGATTAAAAACACCAAAGTGGAACATGTTCATGGCAAGCATTTTCTAGATTCGAAATAGTGTTTGTTAAAAAAAGGCTCGGTTTACTTCACCGCAGAAAAAAATGTCAACAATGAAGTCTAAATATATAAGAACCTTAAGGTCACGTATACATAACTATCAAAGAATGTGCATGAAACAGACAAATTTAAAAGATTCATGGCAAACACTAGTTTTTAAAGTCTGCTTTCCATTAAATAACAATGCAACAACAAAGTAGTCAAAATTATATGTATTGATGTAAATCAAGTTGCAATACATATAAAAATAAAAATAATATTAATGCTATCATACGACACTCCAAACCAATTAACTTAAGGATGATACAACTAAGTCCAGGACAGAAACTTTCATTCAGCTCAGAAATTTAGCATATGAGAAAACTAAAATGCATATTGCCCAAAAAACCACAAGGAATTGAGGAACACCACACAAGCAAACAATTCAAATCAGAAAGAACTAACTTAGGCCATGTTTAACACCGTTGGGCCAACATATGTTCTAATTTTAAGGCACAAAGTTAAGTTGCATCGGGTGGTAAGGTTTCCAATAACAACATAATAAAAAGAACACAAACAGATTGAGTTGTTGAATTTTTTTTCCTTGGTAATATAAAAAAAAATTGCAAAGTAAGCTTCAAAGACTGAAATCAGTGGTTTTAAAAAAAAAAGTGAGCCCTCCGTCCAGTAAAAAAACAGTTTGAACAGA
>NW_021495712.1:0-397 GCF_001605985.2 Dendrobium catenatum
ATAAATTGAAAATAAGAGCTCTTGAGGATAATAAGATACCCCCTAAACTTGAAGATTTTACAAATTCTAAATATTATCCTAAATATATGGAATCCCTTAGAAGACAAACAAATGGTAGAAAACTTAGAAATACTTTTCCTAATGTCAAATGTAATAATTATGGATTATTTGGATATATAGCTCATACGTGTACTTTGAAGATGAAATCCAATTTGGTGTGGAAACCTAAGATGCATAAACCTAGACATATCATACATGCATATGATTATAAATTGCTAAAAGGTGAACCCAAACTTGTTTGGGTTCCCAGGTCTAACATTTGATTTTTTTTCAGGGTCGCTCTCACAAAAGACCTCATGAGAGCATATGGTACCTGGATAGCGGATGTTCAAAGAAT
>NW_021495713.1:0-543 GCF_001605985.2 Dendrobium catenatum
TTTTTAGTCGTGTAAAAAAAAAAAAAAACTTTAAAAAGTAAAAAAGAAAATCATCCCAAATAAAATTGTAAGGGCATCTTTATGTTTTTTTCACTCGCGGTTTAGCTTACTAAAATGCAAAATTGTTATGTTTGTTTGCTAGAAATATAAATTAGCATATTTATGATCTCTATTTACAGGACAGCTATGAATAAATTCTATACTGATTAAGTGATTAGTGCTTGATTGGTACTGCTTATCGTTTCTATCATTGGTAGTAAGATTTTTGGCTTAATTGGACCCGGCTTTTGAGCCTAGAAAGAGAACGATGGGGTTATCGAGGCACCGGTTAGAACCAGCCGGTTGGACCCAGCCAGTTGGACCGGACCATGTAGCTTAGCTATCTTTTACTGTGCACCAGTATGACGTTATTTAATAAGATATTTTTTACTCATATCTTCTACATGTAATTATTTCTTCTATATTTATAATTTTATATGTCGAATATTACATCCTCGATAAGTTCTTTCGATCGCTTCGGTTTGCTCTTAGAAATAGCCATTA
>NW_021495714.1:0-738 GCF_001605985.2 Dendrobium catenatum
TATCGTCTAGGCCGATATGGACATCGGTCTGGCCGATTAGTACAAAACTCAGAAGATCGGCCAGAGCATCGCCCTGGATACACTCATGGACGATTGAAATTTTCCTTGATCGTCCGGGATGACCTCACGATCGTCCAATCCGATTAGTTCAAATCAGAGAAAAATCGTCCTGAGAATAGCCCTGGATATGAGCTGGCCGATATTTATCGTCCTGAAGTAACTTAAGGTTTTTGAATAGATCGTCCTGGCAGATTCTGCGATCGTCCAGGATGATATGATCGTATCAATCAACCTTAATTAATCTCTTGATTTCCTGATCAATTAAGGCATAATTTGTGAATATCGTCTAGGCCGATCAAGGATCGTCCTGGTTGATAATTTAAAAATACACTATACCTTAATTATCTATGGCGGCAACTTCTTTCTGTTTTGAGCATATCGTCCTGGCCAATATACGTATCTTCCAGGCCGATATGTTAATGACGGCTGCCTTAATTAAGAATCCTTATTTAGACTTTCTTGATCATTCAGACCGATAAAAAAATCATCCTGGTTGATATGAGTAAAAATAGAAATTCTAAGTCTCTCGTGTGTGTGTGTAGGGTTACTTAGCATAAGTCTCTTTAACCATTACAAGTAGACTCAAGAAGTGAAAAACAAAAGTACAGACTGACTCAACCCTAAAACTACGCAATCTTGAATTGGCTTCGTCTTGTTCGTCCGATCTTCGATTCCTGA
>NW_021495715.1:0-288 GCF_001605985.2 Dendrobium catenatum
ATTTTCCTTATTTTCTTCTTTATATTCGCATGAACTATGAGGAACGGTACCGGTCGAGGAAACAAAAGGACAAGGAGCTAATGACGTCAGTCGCCTCTATCCAAACGGGTAGAGGTGCTACGGGCGGAACCACCGGGTCGTAGCCCTAGGTGATTGTGAGTATTTTTAAACTTAGAAAACCTTTAGGGACTCCTTGATGTGGTTTGCGTAAATCCTTCCCTTTTAGGTTCCTGTAGTAACTTCAAATTTAATAGGTTTATTTTTATTTGCTTTTAGATCCTTAAACCC
>NW_021495716.1:0-232 GCF_001605985.2 Dendrobium catenatum
TATATATTTAAATTGATATTATTATTTCAAATATTGTTTGATTGGAATGATATTGTTCAAATAAATATAAAAAGCTAATAGTAAGTATTTAAATCACACATTATTTATTTGAAATGATTTCCAAAAAAAATTCTTGAATAGACATCTTTTATGGTGTTTTTGGTTTGACGAAAAGTAAGTACAAACGTTCCATGTGCTAGGATATTAAGAATTTTTTTGTCTTGATAAAAAG
>NW_021495717.1:0-1516 GCF_001605985.2 Dendrobium catenatum
GCTCTAAATGATCCGTCATTGTAGTAGAGCGGTTCTTTAAACTCTTGGTCAGGATGAATCAAATTATATTTCTTCTCCATAATGTAGGCAACTAGATGTCCTAAGATGATGTTCTTTTTTTTTTTATGCTCGACATGACCAATTTTAAAAAGTCCATAAAGATAAGGATTAGTTGGGCTTCATCTATAGGTTCTTTAGTCATGATAAAAAATGTTACCATAGAAAGAAGATGAGTAATGTTGATTATATCACCAGCTTTAAGAATTATAGAAGTTCTAACAACATGCTGGATGATACGAGCATTACGAACGAGACCGAATACTTTAGGCATATGCTCGCTAAAATTGATTCCTCTAATCACAGTATTAATTTCAAACCATTCATAATCAAAAGTGGTGATCAAGGTATGTGCTCTAGCTCCCTCAGTCCTTAAGTTTAAAAAGGCTCTTAAGTCAGCCTTGGTGATTTCAACTTTTTTCTTAAAGACATAGGAACGAATTACAGAATGATCGGAGTTAAAAGACATGTTTGCAAGGAAATAGTGGAAGGTTTCTTTGTTGTAGAGATAAATTAGGGTAAGGATAAAGCCAAATTGAGTTGAGGCAAACAAGTTCATTACCTGAAAAGTTAGTTGTTCATAGATAAGAATTCTAGAGGGTGTGATCTTGGCGGAGACAAACCTAGAAAAGGATTCTTTATTGACTTTAGAAAGGAAGTTCTCAGAAGAATTCTTAGGTGGACCCTTGGCTAGAATCTTTTAACGCTTGCTTGAACTTGTCATTGATAGGATCTAAGGAACAAAAAGATTTGAAAGTGAAGTGAGAGTGTGACTGTTGAGTTCAAAAGCCAGTATATTTATTGAAAAAATGTCTGTTCGTACCAAACAAAATCACTTTTGTCCCGTACGAATTTTAGTTCGTCCCGTACGAAAAAATTTCGTATGGACGAACTAATGAGTCTAAAATAAAATGAATTTTTATAATCACACAACTTACGAAGCGTCCTTTCGTATAAACTTTTGACCAAACTGATCGTACAGACGAACACATGTTTGTCCCTGGACGATCAGAACTATGATCGATTTAATGACAGTTGAAACCATCCCCTCCATTGAACCGACATGTCTTCGTCCGGACGAACCAAAGGTTCGTACGTACGAAATATAGCATTAAAAACTACCTTATCCGTTTAACTAACATTCAATCATCCCGTCGTTTGAATAAGTTCATCCTGGACGATCGTGATGATCGTATAGATTATGTGAAAATTAAAAACTGAAAAATTGCACACAAACGGTTCAAAATCTGATAGTTTAACACACGACACAATTCATCCCATACGAAAAAAATTCATCTCGGATGATTGTCACTCAAAATTTTCAAAACAAGCACTCAATCAAAACTAAAACACAAGCATACTAAAAGCACAATGAAAACAAAAAACAAAAACTCAAGATACAGAAAAAAAATCATAAAACATAATGATATACAGAAAATTACTAACTAAAAACACACAT
>NW_021495718.1:0-331 GCF_001605985.2 Dendrobium catenatum
ACCGGAAATAAACACACCTATTGTAATTATTACCGACTGTATACCGATTTTTTTTACTCATCACCGACTTTATACCGAGGTAAGCCGTTCTTGCTCGGTATTGCTTGGTATTGCTCGGTAATGCTCGGTATTGAGAGGTATTGCTCGGTACAATATGGATTACTCAATACCGACCTTATACCGAGGTAAGGCGTTATTGTTCGGTATTGCTTATTATTGCTCGGTATTGAGCGGTATTGCTTGGTACAACTGTGTACCGATATTGTACCAATCCATTATAATCAGTACCGAACATATACGCATATATAATATAGAATACCGAGTTCGAAAC
>NW_021495719.1:0-261 GCF_001605985.2 Dendrobium catenatum
TGGATCGGCCAGGATGATTGTCCAATAATGGATCATCCGGGGCCAATTTTAAGGATTTTAAACATACTGACACGTGTACATCCAGGAAGATCAGGTGTATCGGCTAGGACGATCAGGTTTGTCGGCCAGAACGATATTAATAAAGGCATCAACCATGATGATATTAATAAAGGCATCGACCAGGATGAAAATGGTATCGGCCAAGACGATCAAAAAAGATTATAACAGAGTTCAATAATATCGGCTAGGATGATAAGCGAT
>NW_021495720.1:0-303 GCF_001605985.2 Dendrobium catenatum
GATAAAGAGTGGAATCCCATTAAATAAACTCATGTTTTTAATTTTTATTTTTTTTAGCTTATGCACAAGCAAAAGTATGCGACTTCTCTCTAGTTTGTTCTGCTTTAAAAACTCTAGAGTGCAATTACAAATGCAAAGGAAATGGTGTAATATTTTCATAAAGTATGGGAATGCAGTTATCAAACATATACTTATCTGATATTATCAAGACTTATATTCATGAATATGACCAATTTTGGAATGAGAAGTAAAGAGGTGGCGGAAAGTTTTTTTTTTAAAAAAAAACAACAACAGTTAACTAAT
>NW_021495721.1:0-266 GCF_001605985.2 Dendrobium catenatum
CATTTTAATTTATTTTTAATATAATGCATGCTAGTTAACTCAATAAATTCTTAAAATCAAAATGAAATAGTTTTGAAATTAAGCATAAAATTAGATTTTACCCTAAGAATGCATAACTTCTCTTTGATAGGACTGCACCTTAATAGATCAGGTGGCCTACCAAAATCCAAAGGCGCCTCGATGAGGTTGAGCTTACTTCTTAAAATTGGTAAAAATTTTAGATCTTAAAAATAATTAATTTAATTAAAAAAAGAAAAAAAGCCTTA
>NW_021495722.1:0-301 GCF_001605985.2 Dendrobium catenatum
ATCAAAATCTCAAGCTCGGGGTCATGGGTTGCAACACATCATAATCTAGAAGTAGTTTAAATGAACAAAGTTATAATTTTAGTTTTGAAAATCCCTAATAATTTTTTAAACTTGTCACCCTTACCATTGCTTATTTTAAATTTATATGTAATGAATATAATCATTAACTATTGAATTTTGAAATAAAAAATGTAGCTTAAAGATTAGATTTGTTTATAATTAAAATTAAAATTCTTTTTAGTTTACCATCATATGTACTAGTTCCACTATCTTATCCTTTGAAATATAAGTATAAGGTTTT
>NW_021495723.1:0-200 GCF_001605985.2 Dendrobium catenatum
TTAAACTGATTGGCTCAAAGAGGCGAGCTTGATGACCACAAAAATTAGCTGATCATAATCTAAATAAGTACAAATCAAGGCCTTGAAGCATAATTAAAAACGTTAGAACATTAACTGAAGGAATAAACGATATCTAAATTTGGCATGTTGGTAGTCAAATCACGCATCTCAATGAAATGAATCCAATGAGCCCAGGATCG
>NW_021495724.1:0-226 GCF_001605985.2 Dendrobium catenatum
AAATTTAATAAATAATATTTGTAATATTTTTGTCTAATTATATAGAATTTTTTTTTAAATGGACGTTTAATGGTATTTAATGCTTTTATTTAGCATAAATGTTATGATTGGCTTTCTCAGCCTATATTTAAACTATTTATTTATGTAATTTTGAGAGCAATAAAGATAATTTTGATTTATTTTAAAATTCTAATAATTGATTAGTTAGGGTTTAGTAAATGAAGAA
>NW_021495725.1:0-437 GCF_001605985.2 Dendrobium catenatum
ATTAATTAATAATAATTAAAAATTCCAAAAATTTCTCAAAGACTTGGGAATCTCTCCTTAGGTCATTTCTGACCTTTGGAGCTTATTTCAAGGAGTTGGGATCTCATTTGGAGCAAACTCACAAAAGGGGCCTTTAATTAAGGATTTTCAAAAAATTCATTAAATAGACAAAACTTCAAATATTCATAACTAATTCAAGAAAAATCCAAATTGAACAAACTCACTTGCATTCAACTCATAATAATGCCTAATATTTATTAAAAATATTAAATTCTAGAAATCTGTAATATTTCAAAAAGTCAACAAATTGGTCAAACCGTAGTTAAAAACTAGTTCAAAACTTCAAACCTTCTAAATAAAATGTAGAAAAATCTGATTTCAACGTACTTACTGCCTAACCGATCGTAGTGAGGTCTAATATTTTAATAAAATACAAA
>NW_021495726.1:0-303 GCF_001605985.2 Dendrobium catenatum
CTCTAGGCAAAGGGTTTTCTATTTCCAAATTCTCTTCAACATTTTCTTCCAAATTTATTCTTTCAAATTTTTGAGAGTTATTCTCAATCTCATCTTCAACAATATTTGGCTCTTCTAAATTTCCAAATTCATCAAATACAACATGTGTGGTTTCTTCAATGACCAAAGTTCTTTTATTGACTACCCTATAAGATTTTCCAACACTTGAATATCTAACAAAAATTCCTTCATCTGATTTCAGATCAAATTTTCCTAAGCCAGATTTTCCATTATTATGAATGAACACCTTGAAACCAAAAACAT
>NW_021495727.1:0-452 GCF_001605985.2 Dendrobium catenatum
AGTTTCTTCTTTACCAATTCACCACTATCTTTATTTATCCTTGGGCCAGTTCTATAGGGCTTAACATCCCTAACGAACTATTAATTGGTATCAGAGCGGGATTCATAAAATAAGTTTTTAATAGGCTTTTGAATTTTATGATCCAGGGCTAATCGTACTGTTGCGGAAGGTTAATCAATCACCAGACCTCCTTTATTTGAAAATATGTCATTTGTTGAATTTTTGTACTGTTATCGTTTTTTCAAAAAATTAAAAACAACAAAAATATTTTCATCTCCCCTATTTTTTAAAAGTGTTATTCTAGTGTGGGGGAGATTAGAAAGAGTATTTATTCTTTTGAAAATTCAAATTGAAATGGTTTGTCATCATCAAAAAGGGGAAGATTGTTGTGGATCTATGGTCAATGATTTTTATGATAGCAAACATTCTTATTTCTCTATGATTGCCTTTTG
>NW_021495728.1:0-384 GCF_001605985.2 Dendrobium catenatum
TGAATGGGTATATTGATCAAGATATTTTTGTAGAACAACCACCAAGTTTTAAAAGCATTAATTTTCTTAATCATGTATATAAATTAAAGAAAGCTAGCATTATATGGTTTAAAACAGTCTCCATGTGCTTGGTATGATAGGTTAAGTAACTTTTTAATTGAACATAATTTTAGAAAAGGTAAAGTAGATACAACTCTTTTTATCAAAAATATTGGAGATGATTTGATTATTATACAAATTTATGTTGATGATATTTTATTTGAAATTACAAATAAAAGTTTATGTCATGAGTTTTCCTCATTAATGTCAAAAGAATTTGAAATTAGTATGATGGGAGAACTTACCTTTTTCTTAGCACTTCAAGTAAAACAGCTTGAGTCTGGC
>NW_021495729.1:0-305 GCF_001605985.2 Dendrobium catenatum
TATCATACAACCAATTGATTGAATCACCATTAGAGATATTCCATCTAATAATCTTCCTAAAAAATCTAGCACCCATAGCAATAATTTTCCAAGTTACTGAACACCCTGTTTTAACCGAAGAGGACCAAATTTCAGCTCCATACTTAGCTTTCAAAATCTGGTTCAAAACCGAATCTGGGTTGTTAAAAAATTTCCAAGCAAATTTCGTCCTAAGAGGACCCACTTTTGATACCGCCGAGAATAGACCTCTTCTACCTTCACATTTCGATTTACAAAGTAATTCCCAAGATACGTAGTGAATTCCA
>NW_021495730.1:0-277 GCF_001605985.2 Dendrobium catenatum
TACAGCGCGTCGCTTCCAGGGGACGCCCTAGTATTAATACAATTTCTTAAAGGATTTATGTCATTATTATTCGATAAGTTTTACTATGGCTGTCGACTACCTAACATAACTCTCCATTCTCATCCAGGACTTGGGACCTAGCAATAGTAGTGTTAAAATTACATACAACATTAAAAAATTAAATATGAAAAGATAAAAACATAAAAATAAACATACATGAAAATAAAACATTGAAATATTTAAACATTTTAACTAAAATAATTTCATAAATATAAAA
>NW_021495731.1:0-295 GCF_001605985.2 Dendrobium catenatum
AAGCACTAACCTTAACTCTGTAATATCGTACAGGTAAATTTGATCTTTGTTGATCGTACTGTACTACTAACATCATACTATACGATAAATTATTGGTTATCGTATGGTACGATATATTCTATTCGTACTGTACGCGCCACGTCAGCGAACAGATTGGGACGAATTTAAGCGTGCTAGTACGTTATTATTGCCGATCGTACTGTACGACACACAAACATCGTACTGTACGATCCACATCAGCAAACGGATGAGAATAAAATAAAGGAGTTTGGTACGATATTAATGTCATTCGTAC
>NW_021495732.1:0-216 GCF_001605985.2 Dendrobium catenatum
CCCTAGCCGCTGTCCAGTCATTTTGGGTGACCTCCTACGGTTGTCTTGCTGTCCAGAATGTTCCCCATCGCCATCTTGAAGGCTCCATAACCTAAAGTTGATGTCCACTCTTCCTCAAACTCATAAGCAACTACGCCGGAGCGCCGTATTTGTCGTTCCCTTGGATAACTTCTTTCTTCGGGTAAACTCTCCCTCCAATTCTCATGTCTTCTTAGC
>NW_021495733.1:0-438 GCF_001605985.2 Dendrobium catenatum
GATTCTTTCTAAATTAAGACTATCATCCTGGCCGATACAGGTATCATCCAGGCCGATCAGCTCATGATGACTACCTTATTGAGGATGCCCTAATTAGGGTTTCTATTTTTGGACATATCATCCAGGCTGAGATAAATATCATCCCGGACAATGTTACCAAAAAAAAGAACTCTTTAGGGAACAATAGAAAATCTTCCAAGTTACAAATCATCAGGTGTTAAACTAAATATAACAGACTCAAGAAAGAAAAAAAAGTACAAACTCACTCACACCTAGTCTACCCAATCTTGAGCTGGTTCCAAATTGCAGTCTGATCGTGTGGACCTGAAATATTAGTACAAAAGGCAATCATAGAGAAATAAGAGTGTTTGTTATCATCAAAATCATTAACCATAGATCCGCAATAATCTCCTCCTTTTTGATGATGGCAAACCATTT
>NW_021495734.1:0-396 GCF_001605985.2 Dendrobium catenatum
CATATAGTTTGTGTTGGGGTATCGTTTTTTTTAGAAATGTTGTTTTATGGTTGAAGTTGGTTTCATTCAAAAAAATGGTTTTATAAAAGGTTTTATGAGTTTGTTCAAACGAGGGGTTTCATGAGTGTCTTTATGAGTTGAAAATTTTAGGATTGTTTTGTTTTGAAGGAGTTTGCGAATGGGTCTATGGTTGAGAGCTTTGCAAGCCATTTTTTGCATTGCATAGATTCGTGATAAGTTTTGTGAATGAAAGTTTTACATGAGTTATTTTAGTAATGAGTTTTTGTGATTTTGACTTGTGCATGTTCCCTTGATAGAAGGCTCTATAGTGCCTATCCATTAAGGAAAACCTCCACAAGTCTACCCCACTCCAAATGAGGGAAGAGGCACTTGATT
>NW_021495735.1:0-1359 GCF_001605985.2 Dendrobium catenatum
TTCCTCAGGACGGTTTTTAGTTCGAATGAGACGTTCATAGGATCTTTCCCCGTTTTTGTTTACAATTGATCTCTTCATGTTACGATAGTATCAATATGCAGTCCGGAAGATCCTGGAGAAATATGCCAACATGTAGCTTACGCAGGTATGTGGAAGGGCAGAGAGGTCTCTACAGCTCGGTGCTAACTTAACAATATAGGCTGACGCGGTAGGTCTGTGTGATTTCCCACAAACTGATATCATAGGCGTGCATTCTTCCATACACACTCGATAATATACCAACAAATCTGCTACAATTGTGTCCATAACTATGTGTAGTGTGAACGCGCACTTGACTGAAATATAGCTCTTGTTTTTCGATGACACTGGGACTTACAGAAACATAAGATCATCTCATGGAGACTATCATCTCTGTCAGTGGGCCGCATGGAACCGAGATATCGGCCGGGAGGGAAAACCAAGTCTAGAAGGGAAAATCCGGAGAAAAGCTCGCGCTTTGATCAGCTGACAAACGGGCGGATGGTTCGTTTTCATCACGAGTTCGAGAGTTGCCTTCTATACAAGTTTCAGTGGATAAGGGTTTCTATCCAATTCGCACTTAGCGAGCTAAAGGATTTTCCCGCCTCTAAGAACTACTCCGGCCATCCTCTTTTACAGCTGTCTATTAGTAAGACAAAGAAAAGGCAATAGTTTGATTTCTTGCAATAAAAAGGCGCGGAAGCGTATTTGTTCTGAAAGAAAAAAAGGAATGCTTGTGAAAATATTCAATAGTTTTGTTTGTGAACTGCATCGCAATCTTCTATAACTAGCTAAGGATGCGGAGGTGTGGTGTGGGCTGGGCGAGCCTGCACCCCTTAATCATTGAAAAGAAAAAAGTTTTCCTATGCTTTCCATGTTTTTTTTCTTTTTCAGATTGTTTTGAGTAAAGAAGAACAGTTTTCATGAAAGCTTTCTTCCGACATACCTCGCATACGATAAGCATCCGAGCCGGAGCAAGAAATAGCAAAGACAAGGGGGAGGGTAGCGGTAAGATCAATGTATAGTATGGCATCATCTCTTGCCAACTTCCGTCTCAAGCAGGGAAAGAGCTACGGATATAGATTTCTTAGGAAGTTCCTTTTTTAGCGCCGGAGCAGAGCTTCGCTTTGTCACTATTTTCAGAGGAACTGGCGGAATAATTAGTTTAGTCTGAACGAACAACCGAAATCAGACCTGTTGATGTGCCGTCCTCATGTAGTGGTGTCCGTGGTTGCGGTATGATCGGCTGTACCTAAGCATGCGTGAATCTTTGAAGTCTGTACTGTATTTACGACTCTGCTTGCTTCTGACTCCCTATGAGCTACTACCTTACTTTTTCGG
>NW_021495736.1:0-279 GCF_001605985.2 Dendrobium catenatum
ATACTGAGCTCGGTATTAGCGTCTTAATTTCCTTTTTATTATTGTTCTTTTTTGTGCTGTTTCTTTGTGGTTTATGGCTGTTGTATTTGGTGACTTCTTATCAATAAAATTTCTTTTGTTGTTAATTTTTTTTTTTTTTTTTTTTTTTTTTTTTTTAAGTTTGTTTAAATTTGATTTAAAATCATACGGACGTAATCATGGAAGGATTTTAGCCCCAAATAAAATTTTAAAATCATATAAAATTATTAATTTAATAATAAATTTTAAATTAAAGTTTAA
>NW_021495737.1:0-227 GCF_001605985.2 Dendrobium catenatum
GCCAATAAGGAAGAAAATGCACGAAATGAAAAACCAAACTAGCCACTCCAATAATGAACAGATGAAGCAGACGCGCAGAAACCCTAAATCACCATAGAATTGCCTTGAGTAGATAGGCGTTGTGTGTAATAATTTTATTGAGTTAATCACTCTTAATTAATAAGAGTGCTTTAATTAGGGTTTTTATTTTTAATTGATCATCCATTATAATATAAATCATTCTATAT
>NW_021495738.1:0-225 GCF_001605985.2 Dendrobium catenatum
TAAAAATTTTCAAATTTTTCATTTTCAAATTATCCTCCGTGATCACTTTGAATTATATGAATTTTACAACCTAAATTCCTCTATATCCAAGAAAAAGATAGTCTAAATTCATCAAATGATTCACTCTTATGTGATAAGAATCTAATCCAAGTGAATCTTGAATAATCATCAAAAATTATGTACCCAAAAACTTCCCTACTAAACTTACAGTACTAATCATCCAAA
>NW_021495739.1:0-214 GCF_001605985.2 Dendrobium catenatum
CCACTAGAGCGGGTAGGATCCGGTCCAAATACTCCTCAACGGTGTCGTCGAAGTCGAACCCGACGTCAAAGAAGGGAGATCGGAGGATGTTCACTCGTCCGCGGTTGTCGTAGTCAAACCCGAAATTCCACTCGGGAAACTCCATACATCCTTGGAGGGGTAGAAGGGTGGTCGCCGCAATAGTGATCTCTGATCTCTCTCCTAATTCTCTTCC
>NW_021495740.1:0-293 GCF_001605985.2 Dendrobium catenatum
CTTGCTGGAAAAGCCAAAAACAGTAGCAAAACAGTGGGAATAATTTATCTAAACAATGATATGCATGAAGTTTTTAAACTACCGCAAGGAACTAAACCCTAGGATGCTTTTTATGCATGTCAAGCATGGTAACCATGCTCTGATACCAAGATGATGTGATGCAAAGGGGAGTTACACAAGAATTTAAAAGAGAATTAAATTTAGCTCCTCAAATTATCTAATCATGCATCAAAGTCAGTCAATTATAAGTAATTCACAGCGTTCGATTTGCTAGGCAAAGAAACTACGACAAG
>NW_021495741.1:0-512 GCF_001605985.2 Dendrobium catenatum
ATCCAACATTTTCAAAACCTGTACAACTCCCCTTCTCCTTTGAATAACAATGTGGAGATTATTCCGGTTGGTAATCGGATGTCTGAAAATGCTAAGCTTATGCTGATTCAACCTGTGACTAATGATGAAATCCGAGAGGCTGTAAATTCTGGCTGCTCTTCCTCTGCACCTGGGCCAGACGGGTTTAATGCTGAATTTTTCAAAAAAACCTGGCCAATCACTGGATCTTCGGTCTGCCAGGCGGTTAAGTCTTTTTTTAATAAATGCTATCTTCCTCACAGGGCCAAAGCCACTGCAATTGCATTAATTCCCAAGAAAACGCATGCCGATTCCATTCACGATTTCAGACCTATATCCCTTTGTAATGTATTTCACAAAATCATTGCCAAGATTCTTGCATCTAGGCTCAAGCCTTTCATGTCTGAGATTATTCACAATAGTCAAGCTGCTTTCATTACCAACAGGATATCCACTGAAAACACTCTACTTGCTGCTGAGATTCTTAGTTTCAT
>NW_021495742.1:0-241 GCF_001605985.2 Dendrobium catenatum
GCAGAGGAGAACTCCGGCTTTACTTGGGCGGAGTTTCAGCGTCAGGAGGGAACTATATCATTAAATGAGAAGAATTTCAGCATCACGTGGAAGTTGTGCAAATTCCCGGCGTTTTCTGAAAATCTGGCAGAGTTTCGGTGTCTTCAGGCGGCAGGAAGAGCTCCGGCGGTGATCGAGGAGGTGAGGAATCTCCTTTTCCCCTTTATCCTCTTCTTCTTCTCTCTCTTCACTTGAGTCCCCT
>NW_021495743.1:0-642 GCF_001605985.2 Dendrobium catenatum
TCATTTCTGACTCTTTCTCCCACGTAGCATTCTTCTCTATTCCATGCTTCCACAGAACCTTCACGAATGGTATCTCTCTGCTTCTAAGCTGTTTCACACTAAACTCCAGAATACGATCCGGTTCTTCAACATATGTAAGATCTGGCTATAAGTCCACATCTTCCGATATGATCTTAGATGGATTATCTGATATATACTTCCTCAGTGACGAAACATGGAACACATTGTGGACAGCATATGTAGTGGGTAATGCTAATCTGTTTGCCACCTTCCCAATCCTTTCCACTATCTCAAAAGGACCTACGTAGTGGGGACTAAGTTTACCAACCTTGCCAAAACGAAGTACACCCTTCATCGGCCTAATCTTTATGAAAACATAATCTCCCACATTGAATTCCACAAAGCGGTGCTTAGCATCATAATACTTCTTCTGCATATCTTGAACTGCTAGCAACCTATCTCTGATCAATCTGATTTTGCTTGTGGCATCATCAATAAGATCTGATCCAATTACCTTCCTCTCACCAGTCTTTGCCCAACAAAGAGGTGTTCTGCATTTCCTTCCATAGAGGGCTTCATAAGGCTCCAGTCCTATGCTGGCTTGAAAATTATTATTGTAAGCAAACTCTATCAAAGGAATAT
>NW_021495744.1:0-205 GCF_001605985.2 Dendrobium catenatum
CCGACCTTTTACATCCATTCAGGCTTCAGACTTGAGCTATGGGAATTGAGCTTCCCAATGCTAAATTTACTGAAGTTGGCAAATTTTGAGTAATCCTTCGTGGTTTTAGACTTTGGAGCCTACAAATATTCAGTAGTTGCTCGAGACTCATCCTTTCATTGAAACTTTGATTCTTCAGTCATTTTGGAGAACTTTGCAGACTACG
>NW_021495745.1:0-213 GCF_001605985.2 Dendrobium catenatum
CACTAAATTTATATTTTTTAGCTATACTTTTCAAGATATGTTATTTTGGTTGTAATAAATTAGCACCACTTCTCAAGGGATCTCCACTATGCTCTTTTGTTTTTTTTCCTTTGGATTAATTTGAATATTACTAGGTAAAGTTTCATGAGGTGTACTACTAAAATAGATTGCAAGCTATCCAAATTAATTTTTCAAAATGTTTATTGAAGTGGA
>NW_021495746.1:0-274 GCF_001605985.2 Dendrobium catenatum
GTTGTGGTCTGCTGTTCCAAGCAGCATATCATCCTCAGCAAAGGTGATGAGGGGCTCATTTCGAGCTTGCAAGACTTCCGTCAAGTTGCGCTCAGCAAAATATGCCTCATATCTTTCGGGGTCCTTGAGAGCTTGGATCAAAGTTTCTCGAAGGTCTTTAGACATCAAGAGGGCATCATATATGCTGAGTTGTGCTGGGATCTTCCTCAAGTGGGATAAGATATTGTAATCTATCCCCTTAGATGAAGTATTATTTTTCTTGGGATCTTCAGGG
>NW_021495747.1:0-291 GCF_001605985.2 Dendrobium catenatum
AAAATAATATTTGTATATATTTGAAAATAATTATTTTGCTTGCATTTTATTTTGTTCGAGTTTTATTTTGCTTGCTTACGCTCTTCGATCTTTTATTTGATTGATTCTTATAGATGAGAAATAGAAACAATATTTTCCTTAATTTGAAGGCTAGGTCTCTTTAACCTTAAGGCTTAGTTTGAAGGTATGAATCAAGATTTGCTTTTTACACAATCTTTGTTAGATAAGCAAAAATAATATTCTTAAGAAAAGAGAAAACAAAATAGCCCAATTAAAATCTAGAGATCAAGT
>NW_021495748.1:0-215 GCF_001605985.2 Dendrobium catenatum
TTTTGGACGGCTTTCTTACTGCTTCTTAAAGCGGCTTTCTAGTACAAAAATTTTAATTTTTATACTTAAAAGCCGCTTTAAGAGATAGTGAGAAAGCCGTTCCAAACAAGCCTAAATCTCCAGCATTAATGACTCCCCCTGGCAATTTAAGATTAACTACATATTACTCATGATATGTTATTCAACATTTTAAATCGAGAAGGATTATTTATTGT
>NW_021495749.1:0-236 GCF_001605985.2 Dendrobium catenatum
ATAGCTTGTCTGAGTTGACAAGGTTCAATCAACAAAAGGAAATGACCACAAACACCCCGATGATGATCGTATTGAACACTAATGTCAACCGGAGGGGTTCACAAATACTTTCAAATGCCTCCCAAAAGTCCATTTCAAACATCCAAAAAAAATTCTCAAAATCCCAAAAATATTTAAAATTGAAATAAACCCATCAAATGCTTAAAGTAAAAAATCCGTCCACCCTCCGCAACAGT
>NW_021495750.1:0-427 GCF_001605985.2 Dendrobium catenatum
CACACAAATCGGACTCTGATTCTTCCGGGTCTGAGAGCGATGACATTGCCTTTATCACAAGACAATTCAAAAGCTTTCTAAGGAATAAGCAAAAGCATCATCAAAATTGGAGAAAATGTAAGGATAATAAATATTTTAAAAGATCTTCTGATATTGTTTGCTTTGAATGCAGGAAGCCTGAATATGTCAGAGCGGATTGTCCTACACTTCAAGATCACTCAAGCAAAGAAAAGAGTGAGGAAAAAACCATGTCTAGAAAGGACAAAAAGAGGCTTCAAAAGGCATTTTAGGCGGATTCTGTATCTGATTCAACGGAGACTAAACCTGAAGATGAAACAACAAACTTGTGCTTAATGACAGAAGATCATATTGATCAAAGTGATGAAGAAAAGGTATGTAAACCAACTTATGATCAATTATTCAAAAT
>NW_021495751.1:0-1117 GCF_001605985.2 Dendrobium catenatum
TTTCCGTTCATAAGTTAACTACGGATAACAACTGCGATATCACCTTCTTCTCTTCTGGTTATGCCATTAAGGATCGGAAGACCCACCGCCTTCTTCTCACGGGTCCGTGTATTAACGGGTTATATCCGCTCCAACACACCGGCCCGTCGCAAATTCAAAATCAGCAGCTGGCTCTCATCTCCATTCAGCATGTACCGGCACTCTGGCACCGCGGGTTGGGTCACCCGTCCAACTACACTCTAGGCAAAATTGCTCGTGCAAACCGGGACATCAAAACCGACAGAAAACATCAGTTCTGTAACACTTGCAAAATGGCTAAAAGCCATCAGCTACCTACACACACTTCACAGTCTATTACTACTGTACCTCTTTTTCTTGTTCATGCCGATGTATGGGGCCCCTTTCAAACGCCCTATGCAAAAGGATATAGGTATTACGTCTCCTTTATCGATGATTTCACAAAATATACATGGGTGTATCCGCTTACTTGCAAATCTGAAGTTTTTGATAATTTTCTCGAATTTCAAAAGCTTACTGAAAGGCAATTTCAACATAAAATTCACATTCTCCGCACCGACAACGGGGGAGAATTTATAAACAACAAATTTCATAATTTTTGCAAGCAAACCGGGATAATTCATCAATCCTCATGTCCCTACACTCCGTCTCAAAACGGAGTAGCGGAGCGTAAGCACCGTCACCTTACCGAAACCACCCGCACTCTTCTACTCGAAGCCTCTGTACCCCACACACTTTGGGTTGATACTCTTCTCACTGCCACCTATCTCATTAACCGGCTACCTTCACCCAACACTCAACATAAATCTCCCTACGAACTCCTCTATAACACACCACCGAACTACCATAACCTTCGGGTTTTCGGATGTCTATGTTACCCCTGGCTCAAACCGTACTCGGCCACTAAATTATCCCAGTTATCTACACCGTTCATCTTCATTGGCTATCCCCCCAACCAAAAAGGCTACCGTTGTCTTGATCCGGTAACCTATAAGGTGTATACCTCTTGCCATGTCGTCTTTAATGAGAATGTCTTTCCCTTCTCTCATCAACCCACTCCTCGGCACACAAATCACAACACTATTTCCCCCACGCCACC
>NW_021495752.1:0-446 GCF_001605985.2 Dendrobium catenatum
GGATCATCATGATCCTCATTAGAAAGCATGGCCTTCTGATGCAAGCCCTCCAAATTAGGTTGAGACATCATCCAGATAAATAGGAATGGAAATTATGAGAATTAAATTGAAGACAACAATATTACTAGAAGAAAGATCAGAAATTATAAAAGGGGTCATTTGATTACAAATTTGAGCTCCATGGGACAATATTAGCATTCTCATCGATAGGGTTTGGGACAACAACAATAGAGGATGAAGACTCCTCAATATCTTCCACATGTTTATAGCCATTAAAAGGAATAACATCAGAAGGATACACATATTCCTTTTTAGTGTAAGAATCATCACCATCAACAGAAGGAACATTAATAGGCAGGTTATTACCAATATCTTTGGTTTTCTCTTTTCTCAAGTGGGGATGTAAAATAAACACTCAGCATAAGCATGACCATGTATTTTGCAAT
>NW_021495753.1:0-257 GCF_001605985.2 Dendrobium catenatum
ACTACCTCCTATGACTAAGTAGACCAGGGACCACGATAACCCGGGATGACGGGACCATGGGATCTTGATCGGGTCTATCATCCATTCCCTCACAATCAGCTTTAAGTGCATAATGATGAAATTTTTTAATTTTAAATATCAACTCCCCAAATATTTCGATCCCAAATTTCCTAACATTCCAAATCCATTGCTGCTACTATACGCCAGATAACACGTATATTCTACGTATCTGATCGACGATTAGCCTTAATCGAAAG
>NW_021495754.1:0-446 GCF_001605985.2 Dendrobium catenatum
GCCTCAACGAATGAGCTTCTCTATCAGGAAGCTTTAGAGGACGACCGAAGGTGCGACTTCGAGCGGGACGCCGAAGGCTTTCACGGGCGCTTGCTCGAACGGAAGGAGGGATCGATCTCTAGACTCGAAGGAAGCTTCTGGGAGTTCGAAGGAGCTCTAGGGATTGAATGAGAGCGAATGCCAATGCCTCGTAAGGTCTGGCTAGCTCAGGGGTATTCGGCCACCCTTCGGGAGTTTGGACGGCAGGGATTGAACGAGGGAAGGCTCGGATCGCTGCCAGGTGGACGATGGCGACGTCCAGGAGGGATCGTGGAGATCAAACCGGTGAGCAGCAGCCTTGAGCCAGGGATTGTTTGGGGGGGACCACCAAAACTCAAATTCCATTGGCTCCGACCGCCGCCAGCCACGTGGTCGAGTTGACCGGGGGAGACTGATGGAGACATGCT
>NW_021495755.1:0-200 GCF_001605985.2 Dendrobium catenatum
ATATGCGTAGGAATACAAGCCTAAATCATAAACCCTAATGTGTTGTAATCCTCCTATCACTTGCAACAAAGTGTAGTTTCCAGAATATCTTGTTGATCCACCAGAACCCTTACCTACTCCTATTTTCCTCTCTCAAAGTCGTGTATACTTGTCCTATAAAATTTAATAAAAAAATAAACAATTTATATATGATATAAAAA
>NW_021495756.1:0-406 GCF_001605985.2 Dendrobium catenatum
TATTCCCTTTTAAATATATATAAAATACCTAGAGCAATGAGATTTGAAGACTAAAAAAATAGCCATATTTAGATGTACTCTATATCATAGCTGTAAAAATCCATGCCTTTTGTGGTGGAGCAAGGCCACCTTACTTTTATAGTAGATCCTAGGTTATACATTAAATTTATTTTGTAAATATACATTACATTTTATTTATAGATTGCTTCGTACATATACATTACATCCATGTGGATTGGTAGATTACTTGCATTGGAGGGTAGCTCATTTTCATTGATTTCTTTACAATGTGTGTATCCTTGAAAATGGGGGCATATTTCTACTATGGGCTATTTTTATGTTAATTTGAATAAAATTCCCCATTATAAATGCAAGTGCACATGTTCCTCAAGTAATAAAAGTGTTA
>NW_021495757.1:0-767 GCF_001605985.2 Dendrobium catenatum
ATGACAGTTCTCAACCACCATCGTCTGATTATGGTCATTCAATCATCATGACCTAACAATGGTCATCTGATCACTATCCCCTATGATGATCCTCTATTCATCAATATCAAACCACCACCATCCAACTACGATCCTTTGACCACTGCAACCAACTATGTTCATTCAATCCTTCTCACCTAACTATAATTCTCTAACCTCTACCACTCTATTACAATCCTCTAATTATCATCGCTCAGCTATATTTCTCTGGTCTCCATCATCACCTATACTCCTTAGACTACCATCTCCTGACTATGGTCCTCAAATCATTATCACCCGACTACTATTTTCTAACCCTCATCACCCTGCATATTTATAGCCATAATTAGTAGAAAGTTAATTATGCCTATTATATTGCATCAACTTATTTCTCAATCATGAAAAATGGCATCCTTTTTAATTGATGACAATTACTTCTGAAACCAATTTAATTGGGATAGGCCCCATGATTTTCTTTTTCAAAATTTTCATGTAAAAAACTCTTAAGTCACTTACAACTATTCTCTTTTTTATATATGTGGTGGATCTTCGTCAATACAAAATATAAAACTCTCTCACTCTACTAGCATGCATATTCTAACATTGAATGTATTGAAAAAAGATTTTAATATTAGTTATGAATTTTGTGGTGTTATTAACTCTAATGAATAAAATATTAATTAAATGAGTAAAATGAATTGCTTTATACATCCAATCTTTTAAAAATAACATCATGTGGCTGATAAACA
>NW_021495758.1:0-569 GCF_001605985.2 Dendrobium catenatum
AAATCATCAAAAAGGGGGAGATTGTTGCAACCCATGACCCCGAGTTTGAGATTTTGATGATGATAAATAATATCATTTGAATCATCTATTCATTGAATATTATTTTATTTGTTTTTGTCCATGATTACTAACATTTCAGGAAAATCAAAAGCAACTTAGGATGATAGGAAGACTCAAGAATGGGTAGATTAAGAGTACGAGTCTGCAATGTATTTTGTTATTTATTTTATTTTATTTTCTTGAGTCTGGCCAAAAAATGCATAAAAGTCTGAGCAACCATGCATACACAAAGGGGGAGAGTGTTTTTAAATGAAAAATTTAGAGTTTTTTTCTCTGTAGATCGTACTGTATGATGTTATTTCGTACCATATGATTAGAGCTTTGTAGGATGATTCTGTGAATAAATCGTACCATATGAATTTATTCATACTGTACGATATGTTCAAAGCCAAAAACCTAACAGCCATTTAACTTAAGTAAGTTATTTTCCGCCGCTCATCCTGTACGAACAGTTTCGTAGTGTACGATTTTATTTAAATACTTACTTAAATTAACCCGTAATTAGTGCA
>NW_021495759.1:0-302 GCF_001605985.2 Dendrobium catenatum
AAAAAAAAAAAATACAAGTATAGAAAAGTAAAGCAGAACTAAAATCCTGATAGCTCAAAAAAATAAACAAAACGAACTAACAGTAAAAGAACAAAGAATCCTTAAGCTCAAAACAAAGCGAGCTAACAGATAACCAAAATACAGAACAAAAGGCGCTAATCCAGAACAAAGACAGACTGTAGTCGGCTCACGGACCACGCGGCAGCTGATCAATCTTCTCTCTCTCAATTATTAGAGATCAACTCTAATCTTCATCTCTCTCTCCCTCTCTCTCTCTCTCTCTCTCTCTCAATTATTAGAGG
>NW_021495760.1:0-230 GCF_001605985.2 Dendrobium catenatum
CACTGCAGTTCTGAGCGATTTGGCATGACTATGCTCGATTTGGTGCTTCATCGCTAAGCTCTATGAGATCCTCAATATGGTACAAAAGGTGTGGCTCTCTAGTGCTAGAATAACCTTTGGGGTTGTGATCTTCTTTGTGTTGATGCAACACTTATTCAATTTTCATGATTTTTTCACTATTTATTTAAACAAAATATAAGGATTTATAGCACAAAATATCATTATAAAGG
>NW_021495761.1:0-202 GCF_001605985.2 Dendrobium catenatum
GATGGTTCTTTTAATGGATATGGATACATACACTGCCGTATTGATAAGAAGTAAGAGAGATTGAACGATAGGTTGATTTGTACGTATATGTTCCATTTGACTGATGTGATACGATAAGTAAGACGACTAGACGATTGTATTGATGTAATTGATGTTATTGATTGTTATGATAGAGATTGTTGAGAATGGATTGACGCATTGA
>NW_021495762.1:0-1233 GCF_001605985.2 Dendrobium catenatum
GCATTTCTTCATACGATTATTGATTCTGTTTTGTGAATTGTTCTTCCCTATATTGGAGAGTGAGTTTTTCTTCTCTAATATCTAGAAGATATACTCACAACTAAGATTTTTTAAGAGTTTTTTAAAGAGAATTTAGCTTGCAAAAATGAAAAAAAAAAGACAATAATGCCAAAAATAAAAGATACGCAATGACGTCAAATTAAAAAAAAAATACACAAAGTGTATCAGAAATCAAAAGATGCGCAAAGCGCCTTTCAAATTGACAAGAGGCATAAAATGAGCCCACCAAAAGCAAGCTCTCCTCTCTTTTAAAAACTTTTAAAACTTAGAAAGTTTTCATGCATCACTTGATAAAATCAAAGGCTTGATTTCGACTCTTTACGATTCTGACAAAATTACTTTGATACATTATTCTATAAGATATTTTTTCTGAAACCAAGTGGTGAACGGATCACTTTTTCATATCCAATTGATTTTCTGAGTTAGGTTGTTAATTTCAAAAGATAATTTTGCCCTAAAAAAGTCCGAGCTTAGGGTTAACATGATCAGATATTCTACCATTTTTTGGATTTTTGATGTTGTTAACTCATTAACTTACAAATTTTTAAAATCAATCACATGGAAGACTATATCATGTTCATGATTTGGTTTAAAAAAAATATATATTAGGGTTTGTTTACTTTCTTTTTTAGTTTTCTCCTCCTTTTTGAGATGTCAGAAGGGGGAGTAGTATGTTTGTGTTTGCACAATTTTTAAATTTGAAAGCTTTCTATGCTTTGCACTGCTGTTTTAGGATTAATCATTGAGGTGTTTTCCATAATAAAAAAGGGGGAGATTATTGCAAATCTATTTTTCATGAATTATGATTTTGATGTTAGCAAATACACTTGTTTCTCTACGATTGCCTTTTCTACTAACTTTTCAGGACCACAAGATCGGACGGTAATCAAAACCAGCTCAAGATTGGGTAGACTAGGTCTGAGTCAGTCTATACTTTTCTTTTTTCCCTTTCTTGAGTCAATTGTAATCTTTAGTGTTCTGATGCTAAGTAACCCTACACACAGAAACTTGAGTGATTTTTTTGTATGACTTAGAATTTCTATTTTTACTCACATCATCCTGGATGTTATTATTATCGTCCTAGATGATCGAGTTTAAAACAAAAACCCTAATCAGGACATCTTGTTAAGGCAGCCATTATTAGTCCATCGGCTTGGATGATAGACTCAAAAT
>NW_021495763.1:0-221 GCF_001605985.2 Dendrobium catenatum
AATGAATTTCAAAGTTTTGAATTTGAATGAAATATAAAAAATTAATATAATTTTGAATTGTAAATATATTAATATTTTTTAGATTCATCATAATTTTTTATAGAGCTTTTTTTTATAATGACTGCATGAATCCTTTAATTTTTTGACAGTATAGAATTTTTTTTTCAAAAAAATTATTTCATAAAATATTAAGAAAAATATCTCAAATGAAGCTTATAAGT
>NW_021495764.1:0-211 GCF_001605985.2 Dendrobium catenatum
CCGTGTCGTGTCGTGTCCGTGTCGCCGTGTCCGTGTCTGTGCATCATAGGTGCAGGAGAATATTCTAAGGTGATTTAATAAGAGTAACAATAAACATAAAAGATTTTTTGCAAGTCTTGCCAAAATAGGTCAAGATAGGCTATCAAGCATCAATTAAAAGAGAAAAATTTTCTCCAAATTTTTTTTAACATTCAAAAGTTGAAAGCTTTCA
>NW_021495765.1:0-47475 GCF_001605985.2 Dendrobium catenatum
TGAGCTCTGATTCTTTATTTGATGTTGCATGATATTCATGAAATATTAGTATACACACAAACAAATATAGAAAGAAAAATACTATGCGATATAAAGATTTTTGTTATCATCAAAAATATAAAACTCATGAGCTCGAGTCGTAATAATATAAACTTGCTGCATTTAACAACTATGAAACCCATTGTTTCCAATGAATGGAATCATCTTAGATAGGAATTATTATTATATAATCTTCTACACATAAGGAAATCATTAGTTTGAATGGCATCTTTAATAACCTCCACCATAGTAGATCCACTTTCAGTTTCAACTTAGTTTTCTTTATACGATTCCATGAGTAGTCTTCCACCTCCTATTCCAACTAGGCTTGGAAAGCTAATGCAGCTACATATTTACTAGATATCTTTTCTTTGAGCTCAGTCTGATCAGATAATAAAGCATGAAAATTTTTAATTTCTTGTCTAAGCTTGACCAACTCTTCACCAAATAATTTATTCAACTCTATCACATCCTAATGTCCATTCAAAATCAGTTTATACAATGTGATATCAACATCTTAAATTTTAGTGACAAATGTAGGCCAATGATTAATCCTTCTATTAAGAATCCATACATTTCTAAAGATTTTAATAGATATACATGTAGCAACTTTATACCTTACAATTGGTTCAAGAAACATTGCACCATGTAGAATAACTTTCCATGTAGAAGAGCATCCTTTCTTCATATCAGAATTTCAAATATCTTTCCCATATTTAGCAATTAGATTTTTATTGAGCAAAGAATCTAGTTTATCAATAAAATTCCTTGCAAATCTTGCACGTAAAGATCCAATTAAAGATACAGCTGAATGAATTCAATGGCCTCCCCTATTCCTTTCTTTACAAATAACCTTCTATGATACTTAATGAATACCTTGTTTCCCATTTTTCTTGTGCCAAATAAGTTCATGCACATTTTATCAAAATCATTCAATAGTCCCATAGGAACAAATGAATGAGTACATACAAAGATATGAAGAGACAAAAAAGTCGCTTTGATAAGCACAAATTTTCCAGCTAAAGAAATAAATATGTTTCCCTACATATCCATTTTATTCAATGTCTTCTCCATCATTTCTTGAAAATTTGAAATGGTTAGCCTTCCAAAGCAACCTTGACACCAAGATAATTCAATTCAATTACACGCTTGAATCCCAGAAGTCGAGAAAATAATTTTTTATTCTTCTTAATTGACTTGCTAAATAGAATAATGGATTTATCCATATTTAGCTTTTATCCATCTTTAATAATTTTCTTCACCATATTTATACTTCTTTTATTAGCTTTAGACAATAACTGAATGTCATATGCATAAAGCAAATGAGATATCCACCTCTTTGAAAACAAGCATTTGACAATAGTTGTGAGCACAATATAAACAAATAAGGAGGTAATGAATAACCTTGTGTAAATTGGCTCTTCGCTTCAATCCAATTAGAATTAATGCCAATAACTATGATAGAGAACCTAAAATCCACAACGCGCTTTATTATAAGATTAGAAAGTCTTATTGGAAATATGAGATACTCCAAGACTTGACTTAAGGTTAACTTAAATTAGATTAATTCATACTATCATAATCTTGTTTCATTTCAATTCTGACAGCCAAGAAATCTTTTTTAAATTTATAAAATCTGAATTTATAGAAAACTTGCTGAGCAAGTAAAATATGATCTGAGATACATTAGTTTAGTTACTAATTAAACTATTAACCAGGTTTAGCTCGTTTTGACTACACCCGACTCCTGAGAGGTGATAGAAAGAGCGCAATGGGCGGAAGGGAACGAGAGAAAGGTGCCCTGAAGTCTGCGCTGGTTGTCGCCGGTGGCCTGGCCCTGGCATGGGTGACGATGGAAACGGCCTTCAAGCCTTGGCTCGACCGCCTCCGATCCTCCATCGCCCGCTCCGATCCCGCCGCTGACCCTGACGACGCCGACGCCGCTGCCACCGCCACTCTTGATGATTCTAAGGAGGTGGATGTCGTCGATGTGGAGGAGGACGTGAAGGTGATTGAAGGAAGCCAATCGTCTGATTAAGCTAATGTAAGTTTTTCCCCCTCTCTATTCTTTACTTCAAAATTTTTTTTTTCTTCTATTTTGTATACTATGTTAGGCCCGTTTTAAGCAGATTTTGCTCAAGTCCCGCCAAATGGAATCTTGAATATAACCTATTGTTATGGTAAATTTGTTCAGCCTTCATTTTTTATCAAATACAGAATATGTTAAATCCATTATTTACAGGGTTTAATAGATTTAGGAGTTTCTTTTTCTCTTAAATCTCAAATTCTGAAACAAATTTTAATTAAAATTTAATAAGATCTAACCGTTGTTACCAAATAGTTTTAAGCTTTTAATCTTCTCAAAGTGAACTACATTTTCTAAAACGTACCTGTAGCTAAACTGCTCAAATTGTGTTAATCGTTCTTCTGTTCTTCTTTTATTATTGTTTTGTTTTTTATCTGTCTGAGAACTGGGAATAGGAGTCACTTGGAATTGGACATCTTATGCTTACATTAAATAAGATTAGTTGGAATAGGACGTTAAATGATGCTGGGTTTATATGGCAGTTTCAATAATGATTTAAATAATGTTTTAAACGGAGGCCTTCCGATGACCCGGTTAGAAAAGTTGATGTATTATATTTGACTTATGTTAAGAAAGGTAGAGGTAGACTTAAAAAGTCTTGGTTAGAAAATATTAGAAATGATCTTTCTTTATTAGATTTAAATGAGAATTTGATTTTTAACAGGACACACTGGAGAAAAAAGATTCGTGTTGTTGACCCCACGTAGTGGGACAAAGGCTTGTTGTTGTTTATTTTAATGCCGTAATACGATGCGATTATGCACCACCTTTTATTCTATGAATGTGTTCGAAAATGACATGTATGTAGCAAATTTAATTGTTCTATCTAATCGACTTGATTCTCTTGAACATATGTTGAGTCTTAAAACAATTGCTTTTTGATCCAAAAGGTGTAATTTCGAAATAGTTGTTTGTGGAAAAAAAGTTTTAGGATGAGAACCTTAGTTTTTTTCAGTGGTGGAACCAAGATTTAAAATGGGAGTGGCAAAACCAAAACCTTCTAAAATAAATCAACTTTCTAAACTAACATAAATAGACAAAAAAAACCAAATAAAAAAAATTTCTTTCTTCCAATCTAATTATTTTGATTAGGCATCCTAAATTGTGACTGATGCTTCTCCACTGTTTCAAAATCATCATCAATTAATTTTATCACCAAACTCATAGTAATATCCTTCTCGATAAATTTTATCAATAAAAATCCAAGAAATCATCTTTTATCTTATTTATAACATTAATCTTTTAAGAAATTGTGTTAATGCTAGGGCGTCTCCTGGAAGCGACGCAATGTATGTCCTGAATACAGTGACAAGTGTGCAAGGGTCGCTGCACCGGCGCCCGGGTGTAGTGTTAAATAGGTAAGGGTTCCCACATCAAAGACGGATGTGGGCAAAGAAGCTAGTCCATAAAACTAAAATTAGGATAGGAACTTGGAATATAGGTTCCCTTACAGGAAAATTAATGGAATTAATAGATATTATGATTCATAGGAAGTTAAATATTTTGTGCATTCAGGAAACTAAATGGGTTGGAGAGAAGGCTAAAGAAATTGATAGTTTATGATTTAAACTTTGGTATTCGGGTAGGAGTCGTACTAGAAATGGTGTTGGTGTTATTATAGATAAGAGTTTAAAGGATAATGTTATAAAAGTTAATAGGATTGAAGATAGAATTATAGCTTTAAAGATTGTTGTTGATGATAAGATTATTAATATTATAAGTGCTTATGCTCCTCAAATAGGTTTGGATATGAGTTCTAAATTAAATTTTTGGAATGACTCAGAAGGTAGACCTAAAAAGACTTGGTTAGTAAATATTAGGAATGACCTTTCTTTATTAGATTTAAATGAGAATTTGAGTTTTAATAGGACACAATGGAGAAAAAGGATTTATGTAGCCGACCCCATGTAGTGGGATAAAGGCTTGATGTTATTGTAGCAGCATTATATTATCAATGTTCATTGCTAAAAATGCAAGTTTAGTTGTTACAGTCAAAATAGAAATACTTAAGACTAACCAAATCTTCTCAAGATGAGGATATATAATCAATTTTCTCCTTTTTGCTGACATTTTATATAGATATAAAATTGTGGAAAGATTCTAAAATTTTTTATTTTGATGACCTTCAATTTCTTCAATTTCAAAGTACTCCAATTGTATTTTTAAATGTAGGGAAGAAAATGAGGGTTATGAGAATTTGGTGGGTGGAATGAGAAAAAAGATAACAATTTTGGGAATTTAAGTGCAAAAGGGGAGAACACAATGGAATTAGAAATTTGGGGATGGAAGAGGGGAGAGGGTTTCAAGAATTTTAGGGTGGATGGGTTTCAAAAGGTTTTCCTTTTTACTTTAATTACTTCTTAAATTTTTATCATTAATAAATAAAAATAGAAATATATATTTGAATAAATTAATATTATTATGATATTTTTATATAATTAAAGCATGATAAATAGATTAATATTAAGAGAAAAATGATTGATAATTAGTCTAAATTTATAATTAATGTTAATTTATATTTATGCATATAAGTTTGGGGTGATAAAATTTTCAATGTAATATATAATATTAAGAGATTTACTTCAAATCTAGGGGTGTCGAGGGCCCCCTTGGCTTCCCTTTAGTTCCAACACCGGTTTAGGAATTTGGGGCGACAGGGTTTCAGGAGTTTTTTTTTAAACTCTAGTAATTTCATCTTAAATAAATAGAAAATGAAAACTAGATATTTGAATAGATTAATATAATTATGATGTTTATATATAATTAAATATGATAAATAGATTAATATTAATAACAAAATACATGATTCATAATTAATCTTAAAATATAATTGTATCAAATTATAATTATGCATTTAAATTTAGAATGGTTGAATTTTTAACGTAATATAAAATATTGAGGAATTTACTCCATATCTAAAAGTTGCAAGTGCTCCCCTCAACCATCTTATAGTGAACCACTGATTCTTGTAGTTTTTGTTGTATACTATATCGAAGATAATGGATTTATATTGACGGTTAAATTTTTTTAAGAACATTCTGATCTACTGCATATTACAGTTTGACTGAACATCCTTCTCTAATTGCATGGTGTGATTTCACTATTAAGCTAGATATAGTAAGACAATTTATCTAAAAAAATTTCTCTTGTTTTGGATTTTCTTCTATAATGAATATGGGTGCAATAAGGTAATACATTAGTAAATGGGGTTTTGATAGTTTAAAGGCACACCTTGAGGGAAGTGGGGGTGGGGTCTTCTTTTGAAATTCTCCCAGCTCTAACACTTAGAAACTAATACATGAAATCTAATAATTTAACAACTAAACACATGTACAATAAACTAATACATGAAATCTAATAATTTAACAAATTTAAATGACATTACACAAAAGATACTATGACAGACAACAACAACAACAATAAGCCTTTATCTCACTATGACAAAATTTTAATAAATTATATCAATTCGCAAGTGTGGCGCTACATAGGTAAAAAATTGTATTGATTAAATGATGATGTCATTGATTGAGTGTTCCAACTAGCGCACATAATAAAAATTATTAAACTCAACTACACAAGCTATAATTAATTAATTATATTACCAAACACCAAAATCACACAAGTGTCCAAACTTAATACGTAATGGCGAACACAATGATTTGTTGCTAATATAAGTGTTGGATTTATAAGAACAATGTAAATGATATATGCTAAACAAGAGCACAAGAATTTGAAATTTATGATTCGCTAAAAGACATTCAAGCACAAGCAATAAACTAAGTAAATTTTCAAGAATAAACTAACTTGGAGAACAAATAAAAATAATAGATTTTTATATAGTTTGACATCAAGTCAACTCACATCCATGCCTAACCTTCACCCTGTTGAACTCGTTTTTATTGCGCCTTTCCCTTGGTCGTGCTTGATCGACTTGATCGAGCCATGACGAGTCGAATTCAAGTCGAATCCGCGTCATTAGAATTTGATTTCAAATTGACTCGGATCGACTCGACTGCACTTGATCAATTTCTATCAACATATGTCGACCTTGTCGGGCCCGATTTGATTTTAATTAACATTATTTTTAGGATTAATTTTGTATAAATAAATTAATTAAATTAGATCGAGCCCAACTCAACTCAAATTGAGTTTGATTCGGACTTTAATTTGACCTGATTCAGCTCAAATTAATTTTGCTTTAAACTCCAACTTGCTTTTTGATGAATTTGAATTTGATGCTTAAATCAAGAAATGCAAGCGAGCGGTCCCGATTGAATGGACAGTCGGCACAGCTCCTTTCCCTGATATCCTCGATCTTCGACAGTAGAGCAGTTTCCATTCGCATGTGTTCGAGCGGCTGAAGCTAGAGGCGGCGAAATGGTGGGCTTCCACTTTTGGTTTTGGCGTGCTTTCCATCTATCCGAAGCCTGCTTTGCCATAAGAGGCACGACGGAAAGGCATTCAGAGAGCCCGACTCTTGGGATTTGGCTCGCTCTCTCTCGTCCGGTTGGTATAGGAGCTCCAAGCAGAAACCCATATCCCTCACTCTTTCGTCGCTGCTGTTCGCACAGCCCTGACTGAGACCCCCAACCTCTCCCGCTCCCTCTCTCGGTTCGCAAGGCACCTGAGCAGCCCCCTCTCTCGGCTGTCTCCCCTCTGTTCGCCCAAGAAAAAGGAGCCAAAGCCCCTCTCCTCTTTTCCGGTCTCTCCTCTGTTCGCACAAGCAGGAAGAAGCCGAAGTTGCTACAAGTGCCGGACCTGACGCCGCCATTTGACTTTTGTTCTCCATCTCACTTGCAAGGTGATTTCCCATTCTTCTCTCCATTCTTATTCTTCGTCCTCTTCCACTTGTTCTTCTTCTTTATCCTCTTCTTCTTCTCTTTCTTATTCATCTCTTTTATCTTCTTATTCCCCTACCTTCTCTTCCTATTCTCTTTTTATATCTTTCTTTTTTGATTTCTCTTCTTAACTGCTTTCTTCAAAGCTAATAATGGTTGTGTTTAGTTCACCAAATAATGTTGTGTTGAGCTCCTTTGCTTGCTGTTTTACTAAGCTTTCAGCAATTTTTTAAAAAAATACCCTCCATTTCATAAATGTTTTATTTAGATGATCAAGCTATATGACTTGGTGAAATATGTATGTACTTTACGACAAGCTTGGTGTTGTTTATTTCTACATTCCTTATGTGTAAATGTGAAGGAATTTTCAATCGTTAATGATTTATAGCATGTAGTATATGTTATATAATCTCATAGATACATCTAAGAGATTGTAATGTCATTCAATAGATGTATTCAAGGTGTTTGTATTTTTTGTCTCTTTAGAAATAGCATGAATATTTGGCTAAGAAAGAGCCATGGGAAGGACACATTTTCATCTTGCTTCACTTATACTTTTGAGGGAATGTTAGAATGTGGTAAGACATTCATGTACTTACGATTCTTTTCTTTTAGATAGCGATATGCTCAAAAATATTCATATGATTCGCTTTATGTGAGTCTTGCAAATTATTAGAATTAAAGATGTTAAACAGCTTGGTGTTGTTTATTTCTACATTCCTTATGTGTAAATGTGAAGGAATTTTCAATCGTTAATGATTTATAGCTTGTAGTATATGGTATATAATCTCATAGATACATCATAAGAGATTGTAATGTCATTCAATAGATGTATTCAAGGTGTTTTATTTTTGTCTCTTTAGAAATAGCATGAATATTTGGCTAAGAAAGAGCCATGGGAAGACACATTTTCATCTTGCTTCACTTATACTTTTGAGAGAATGTTAGAATTTGGTAAGACATTCATGTACTTACGATTCTTTTCTTTTAGATAGCGATAGCTCAAAAATATTCATATGATTCGCTTTTTGTGAGTCTTGCGAATTATTAGAATTAAAAGATGTTAAACTCTCACTTTGTTTCAATGTTTAATGGTGATTGTGTGAATCGTAACCATGTTAGGAAGTTCTCGTATTCGTTCGTATCGTAAATGACATTTAACATGAGTATTAAATTTCTTCTATTTGGTAAACAAAGAAAGTATTGAAGTTTATTTAGTGACGTGCTTTGGTCGAGATTATTCTCCATGGGCTTCAATTGATTTTGTCAATTTAATGAGTGTTAGTTATCATCAGAGAATACAAAAAAAGTATGTATTTCTTTCTAAGAATAATATATATATATATAACAATACTTAGGATCATAACTTTTTTTTTTCTCTTTCTTGAAATAGGAATAATAGTTAATGCAATGTCTCTTTTATATATTAGTATATATTTCTTGAACAAACCATGCATGTTTTGGTACCTTTGATTTGTTCTTTGAGTTGATTTATGAGATTAAAAAAAAAAGTGGTATTTTCTTGTACTTTTATCATGAGTTATGATTGACTTCAAACTAGCTATTTTATAATAGATTCACATGGCGTTGTTTGTGGTTTATATGTGAACCTTTTATGTTGATTCATTTGAATGAGTCCTGTGAATGTTGCACACAAATTATTTGATGAAATGCTCTAAAAAAATGTTATAATGAAATGTCTTTTTGTTATCTTGCCAAAATCTCATATGGATACCAAGGGTGTTTGTCACCATCAAGAGCACTTGAAAGATTTTAAATGTGACAAATTTTCATTAAAACTTTGTAGATGATTGAAAAGAAAGTTCTAAGGTGTCCTCTTATGAAATGAATTCATATTCTTATTTTTGTATATGCATGTATATTACTTATTTGTAATGCGACACTGCTATATTTGATAGAAAGGTTGGTGATTATACCAAAAGTACATGAATGCTTGAAACCTGTGAAGTTGTGCTTAGCCTCCACTAGTTAATCTCTCATTTAATGGCGTATGCGTTCGGCAACGAACATTTGCATGATTATTGGAAACTTCGATATCATTTGTGAAGGATATATCTTTTCATGATTATTGAATAAACGGTTGTTCTTTATGGTCTCGTTAACTTGAGCATGTTTAGTGAAGTATGATACATAAAAATTGTTGTATTTGAGGTCATGTTCTAACAACATGCATTCGTTAGGCCTAAGTGGGATTTGTATACACATTTAAATTACAAAATCACACCTTTCGCATAAAGATCCATAGTTTTATAAGATGACTCATGTACTTTTATTCCATGTTTTCATGCCTATACATCATTTACTTTATGATTGATTTAGAGAGGTTCATACACCTCTATGTAATTGAAATTCATGTAGACTTATAATTGCATCATTTATAAATCGATTGGAGAAATGTACATATAGATACACGTTTAGATTTATTTTATTAGTAAGATTTAAAAATCCCTTCATGTTTGTGCTCCAAATGATATAGATTTATAGGATTCTAATGGTACGCCGTAGTGTTAAATGCAAATAAGCCGCACTCACCTCTTCATTTGTATATATCTATAGTTATCATAAGAATTTGTGTGAAATCTCATATGTATATCATTGTTGCAAAATCATCTACTTAATGCGAAACTCATAACCTTGATAAATCTACTTGTGTGTACACCCTATGTTTCTACATCATGTTACATGTTCGATAAAAAAAATATGTGATAACCAAGATATAGAGTATGTATATGAAAATTTTATAGATAATTAGTTGTCTAATATTTGATAAATCATGTATTTTCTAATCACTTGTCATGTTAGCATCAAATATCACTTGCACATACCGTTCCAATTTACCAAATGACATATAAAAAAATATTTTCATTATTAGATTGAATTTTAATATTATGTACAAATTTGTTACTAAACTAGTTTCATGAGTTCATCGAAAATTTTACAATGTATATTTAGAGCTATATAGTGTAAGAAATACTGCTTATATCTTTGCACAATATATGTATAACGTCTCGCTATGTTTCATGTTAATGAATTTTAACATGTTTTATGTATAACATGGTTTACTCTCAATTTCCTTTACTTATATCAATGAGTTTTCACATGCTTTGAATTTATTCTTCTCGCACACTATGTGATAGCAAGTTTCTATATACTCATTATATAGAAGCATGTGTTATATCAATAAAGTACTATGTAATTCATGCATAACTTTTCTTTATACTTTATGGTAGAAAATTTTCACTATGCTTATGTTTTAATGGATGACATGTATTTGGTTGATGAATATGAATTGCTTAGTAATTAGATTACTATCAACTTGCTTCTTTCTTTGAATAGTGCTTGCACTCACTCCATATTTTCCATCTTATTATTTTATGAGGAACATCGAGTCTTGTATATGCGTTGATTAGTGGGTCGTTTGCATGGGAGCTTTTAAGTGGGCACGCCTGGGTCAAATATATCTTGATAGTCCTGTAGAGACTTCTCATTGCATTGCCTAATGGTTATACATTAGCACACGTATTTGACTGTTCTTTTACTTTTCCACCCGAACATATTTGCTAGGATGTTTAGTTTATCGGCCATAGGTTAGTCCAATAACGAAGCTTTAGCCCACAAGGCCAAAGCTTGCCCCTTATCATGAAACCTAGAGACCCTTATAGTCATTTTTGGCCTGTAGTGTAGGCCACCCATGTGTGTCATGTGCATCTTTTTTCTCACACGAAAAATATATGAAAATTAAATAAAATTTAAGCTCTAGTATGTTAGGTAGCTTCTTTTGATTAGCTTCATGATTGTAACCCCTTAATAATTAGTATGCTTTGTTACTATTTGAGCTTAGTGTAAAACCTATGTCAAGATTTTCATTTGCTCCAACAATGATATAAAATGGCTTCTAAAAGCTACAAAATCAACTAATAAAATATATTAATTGATTTGTAATTAATCTTAAATCATTAATGAACCCATTATAATGATAACCTTCCACTAAAATTTATTAAATAACAAACATAAAGCTTGATAACAAGATGATTACCTAGCAACCCGAGCCTACGTGTCTATTAACATAGTCCCAAGGAGGGTGAAATAAACCTCATGACCCTGGTTTAACAAACGTAATTATCGCTTAACTAAGTAAGCAGTAATAAGCTACCAACAAATTAAATCTTATAACTTCTATCTTAATTAATTCAAAAATATAAGAAGTGTATATCAATCATAAACATTTAGTTCTAAAAGTGACTAATAAAATATAATCAATACATAGGCCTCTAATTGAATTCATAAATCATTACAACTCCTAAAATGTTTTAATTAATTTACAAATCTAAAATTTTCTTAACCAATAAACAGCTTGAAAGTTATTAACTACTCAAGTAAAATATTAAAATATGTAAAATACCTCTCACTCACTCCTAATATAATAATCTACATTAATTAAAGTGAAACTAAATTAAGATTATTAAAACTCTCTCAACCAACTTTCATTTGTTTAATAAAGTATTAAGATGTTAAAATTTAAACCTTAACTAAAATCTCATAATTATAAGTAAACCAAAATGAATCTGTTGGAGGAGCAAATGAATTTCAAGTCATACCTTAGTGACTTAATACATGTAGAATTTATATTCATCTTTATACATTCTCCTTTAATACACAGGAGATATATAGGATGGACTACCTTGAGCTGCGGAGCTAAGTGTTCTAGAAGGTTAGTTCCCCGAGCCCACTGTGACAACGCCACGTACCTCATGAATTAAGGAGAAATAATACAAAGGTATATAGAAATTATACCCTCCTCAAAAAAAATTAAAGCCATCTTTAGGAACCTAAACCAATTACCTTAACTACCCAAGTGTTATAACATAGGTCAGGTAGAACACACATACATTTCTATATATAGTGTGTCATTCCACTCTCATGTCAACCTCCAAAAAACAAATTTATCTTAGACATATGAAGCTTATGATTTTCTTTTCATGGTGGGTAATAGACCCATCTTAGTGGTGTCACCTTTAGTTATTCATCTGAGTCCTAGATTATTACCAAGGGAAGGACTAACCAACCCTTGTCACATTTTAATAATTTCGGCCTTAATTCAGAGTAGGATTGAGGATGGGCCATTTGCTCCTCAATTCTTTATAATCTTAGTATAGGTTAGGACCTAAGCCTTCAGGCTCTTCATAATTTAATAACTCAAATTTTAATCCTAAGATCAAGCTTTAATTAACTCATCTTAAATGACTAAGCACTTAAATAAAAACTTGAGGGTTAATAAATTAAACAATAAGAATCCGACCTTGTAATTCAAACCACTCATCTAATTTGGGGTAGTTAGGTACACCTTTTCACACACATTTAGGTGCTGGATAGGACACTTTCTTTATAGGCATCCTAGGGTACGGTGTAGCTAGGATAACTTTTTACACTTTCTTTTTTTTTTACATTTTGTATATGTGATGATATGATGATTATTTCTGGTTTGA
The DNA here is from genome assembly GCF_001605985.2 of Dendrobium catenatum. Taxonomy (NCBI): domain Eukaryota; kingdom Viridiplantae; phylum Streptophyta; class Magnoliopsida; order Asparagales; family Orchidaceae; genus Dendrobium; species Dendrobium catenatum. The sequence goes on from NW_021495765.1 coordinate 12,471, forward strand.
CTTGTTTGTGATTGCTTTTTTTTTTTTTATTAATGAGTGGGCATTTGCCTTTAAGTGGTTAGATTTTATAGAAATATCTTCTACAGGTGGCCATGTTCCTAAAGGGTAATATAAAAAATGCTGTCATCTTAAATATGCTCTTTGATATATACTACAAGAAATTCTATAAAAGCCCATTGAGAATATGGCCCTAAGAACTAGGTTCTGGATGATATGTGATTTTTATTATAATTACGCTAATATGTATTTTTTTTGTAGGGGATTAATGTAATTTTCTTTTTTATATAAAATGTAATTTGATTTAAAGAGTTATGAAAGCTTTTAAATAAGATATTTTTAATGTGTTAGGGATCCAAAGCGAAAAGAAAACCCTTTATAGGGAATTTCTTCTCATTTGGATATCTTATTGGAGGGTGCAACATGAGGAGCTTGAAAGGAAATAATATGGAGATAAAAATACATCATTTTTAAGACTTGCATCATTTCATAGGGATAGAATCCGGGTTGTTATCAGTGGAGCCCGACCACCTACTTTTCAGTACTTCTTAGGTTGTATAATAATTGACACTTGCCACAAACTTTTGGATATTTTGATTAATATTATTGATGTGATGACGTGTTTACTTCGCTTGCGCATTAGAACTGCATGCTTTTTTTTAAGTTTCTTAAATTACTTTGTTTGGGTGTGGCTCGGATGAAGTCAACATTAGGCTCTTTAGGGTGTTAAATTTTCTATAAAGTTAAAATTTATTTAAGCAAGATAAAAAGTGAATATAGGATTAAAATCAATTTACCTTTTAGGCTATTCCGTCATTTTCCTTTCTCATTCTCTCTCATCATATCGTCTGATGCTAATTATTATAAATTTTGCTTTAGACAGTACGATGACTTACTCGGGTCCTTTCGTTATCTTCTGTTTTTGTTCTGACTAGTGAGTGACACATCCTAAGTCCTTGCTTTTGAGCCTACCTTCGGGGGGAATCATCTTTGGATCCTTCACCGACTCGGCGTACGTCACTCTTCGCGGGCCAGCCCCCTTTAAGGCTGCTGCCTTCTCTTCCCCACAGAGGAGAGGGCGTGCAGTCATGCATCCCTTTGGACAACCAGTTGCTCAACGGCCTGCCCGGGCACCTGCTCGTCCTATTGTTGTTTCAGTGTGCCTAGTGGTTAGGTAGCTAGTGCCTAGGCCACTCCCTGTTCAGCCAATTCGTCCAGTGGCCAGGTGACCAGCACCTGTAGCTCCAATTACTCGTACGGCTCCGGCCCTTCAGCGCCGGCAGTCTATAGTTACCTCCCTTGCTGCTCCAGTAGAGGTTACTCGTGCTTGAGTTTCCCCTCCTTCCTCTTCGAGGAAGAGGGGTGCTCAGACCGAGCTTCCTCCACCCTCTACCCGTTGGGTTTCCATTCTCATCCGGCTGTCTCACCCTAAGGTTGCTGAGGAGACCCCGACGCTCCCTCCTGTAGTTCCTGCCCCTTTAGTCTAGTTAGTTGGTACAGATGTAGCATCTTCTTCCACCTCTGGCCTTGGGAGAAGGGCCCGGAGGAACAGGAACAGGAGACTGCGGTTAGCAGCGTCTGGGGTAGAGATACAATAGATGGAAGTTTCAGTGGATCAGTAGGAGCCGATTCAACAGAGGGTGATTCCCTTGCAGCGGGAGCCACGCCGACCTACAGTTACTCTGTTTTATTTCTCTATTATACTAATGTTTACGTGATTAACTGTTTGGTCAATCTTTACATATTTCTTGGGTTATTTTACTACTCTCTCTATTTTGTCTATCAGCTTTTATTATAGGATCTGTTTGGTGTTGATGATCGTAAGGATGGCACTGGGTATCATAAATTGGAGCTTTTACTATTTTTTGCTTTGCTCCCTCTTTTGGGTTCTCTCCCTTAAGCATCGTAGAATGTACTTAGGTGATTTTGTATTTTTCTGTAGTTTGGAACTCGAGCTCTTAGTTTTTTTCTCTTTATTTTTTTAGCTCTTTTCAGCTGTAGTGAGCTTGAGGTCCCCTTAAGGACTGTGTACCCTTTTGATTAATCAATGTGTAAGTCCCTTTATGGGTTTCCCCTAAAAAAATAACAACAATAAGAAGCTTATTTCTGATATAAGGCAATCCCATTTTATCCAACCTAATCATGTCTTTAATAATCAAAGGAAGATTAGAATTGGAAAAATCAGTAAGACTATCTAATATGTAAACCAAATTTGCCAGCCAGTCGGCGCACACGTTACCTTCCCTATACACATGAGACATATAGAAGTTAACAAACATCAACAACTGATTAATTTCTCTAATAAGATAGAAAAACTTTGGATTGCAAACACTATTCGATTGATGTCTAAGAAAATTAATATTGGACGTGGCATCCACTTCGATCCAAATATTGGTAATACCAATCGAGAAACATAATTTATTATCGTTAAGAATGGAAGAAAGCTCAGCATAAATAATAGAGCACTTCTCCAACGGGCTAAAAAAAGTCATAACCATATTACCCATGTCATCCATAACCTTAATTATTCAGTGAAGGATCCAAAGATGATCCCCCTGCAGGTAGGATCAAAAGCAAGAACTCAGGAAGTTTCACTCGCGAGTCAGAGCCAAAATAGAAGGTAACGGAAGGACCGGAGTAAGCCATCATACCGTCTAAAGAAAAAATTAAGAAAATTAGCATCAGACAATATGATGAGAGAGAACGAGAAAGGAAAGGGACCGAATAGCCCAAAATGCTAGAAATGAAGGAATCTAACTAAGGAGCACCAAACCCGGAGTGCACACAAGAGAAGATAATATAACATCCGAAGATGGAGAGAGAAACCTGTCCTTTCGTGGTCGCCAGAAATCTGTGGGTCTCCGAAAAGATTCTGCTTATGGGGTTTGAATGCAAAGTGTACGGCCATACTATCCCGTATGACAAAACGATCGTAGGCCTTTACACTTGACACAAGCAGGCCAATGGAAGAGCAGATAGAGTTATACATATGATTAACCATGGAGGATAGAGGCTTTCGCCTACACACCTCGATGGATAATAATATGTATAACCCAAATCATAATCACGAGATTTCCCCCATCCGATACATCAGTTCGAATGGGATTTATTTGATGTGGGGATCAATTTTCCATGAGCGCAAGCCCCCGTAGTTAATTATATATTAGACCTTGACCTAAGAAAATTATTGATTAGGGATGTCATATTATTCTCTCAAATAGGTTTATCACATATGAGAATTTCTAGACTCTCCTAATCAAAGGGGAAGATAGGTTCAACTTTGTTTAATCATCATGTGCGGCTTAATACCGTCACTCGGTCAGTCTAAATAAGAGAAAACTAAAGAAAAAGGCACTGCACCTCAAGCATGCGTGAGAGAAAGATGGAGGTGACGTCATCCGTGTGATGCAGATGGATGGAATTTATAGCCACTGAAAAATAGAGAGCTTACCCACCGATAAGGCATACAACGGTATGCTCGCATCACTAGCCTTTGATCTTAAATCTATAGAAGATATAGTATTATTTACATAACACTAACATCTACGACCTAACTAATGCAATCCGCCGTAAGGGGACTAACGACTTAAATCCCACAAGGGATCTAAGTAGCCCCGGCCTGGATTTACCACCCTACTCGGAAAGGGGTACCAGCTAAACTCTACTTAGAGTATCAAATCCATGTTATTCACTCTTATGCAAATGCATGAGTGGTGGGAGGCACATAAAAGAAAATGGGTATCTAACCTGATCATGAATGGTACTATGCAAATATAAAGTAAACTATCCTCTATGTTGTAAAAGAAAAATCTATATGCTGACTCAATGTTATGCATGTGTAGGTAGGTTCAATTAGGATTGGTCAATAGTCACCGTGAAGTGAACAAGGCTTATTAGAATTTTAAAAAGTGACTCTTTAAAGGAGTAATGCATTAATTTTTTTTAGAAAGATTAATTGATTTTAATTTTATGTTCACTTTTTATCTTGCTTAAATAAATTTTAACTTTATAAAAAATTTGACATCATAAAGAGCCTAACATTGACTTCATTCGAGCCACACCCAAATAAAAAAATTTAAGAAACCTAAAAAAAAGCATGCAGTTCTAATGCACAAACAAATTAAACACATCAGCACATCAATAATATTAATTAAAATGTCCAAAACTCTATGGTAAGTGTCACTTATTATACAACCCAAGAAGTATTGAAAAGTAGAGGTGGCCGGGCTCCACCGACAACAACTCGAATTATATCCCTATGAAATGAAGCAAGTCTTAAAAATGAGGTATTTTTATCTCCACATTCTTTCCTTTTAAGCTCCTCGTGTTGCACACTCCAATAGGATATCCAAATGAGAAGAAATTCTCTATAAAGGGTTTTCTTTTCATTTCGGATCCCTAACACATTAAAAATACCTTATTTAAATGCTTTCACAACTCTTTAAATCAAATTATATTTTATTTAAAAAAGAAAATTACATTGATCCCCTACAAAAAAATATATATTAGTGCAATTTTAATAAAAATCACATCATCTAGAATCTTGTTCTTAGGGGGGCCATATTCCCAAGGGGCTTTTATAGAATTCCTCGCAGTACCTATCAAAGAGCATATTTATGATGTTAATATTTTTTTATATTGCCCTTTAGGAACATGACCACTTGCAGAAGATAATTTTATAAAATCTTATCACTTAAAGGCAAATGCCCGCTCATCAATTAAAAAAGAAAAGAAAGCAATAAAAAATAAGCCAAAATAGAAACAATCATCATACCATCACATATGTAAAATGTAAAAGAAAGAAAATATAAAACGTTATCCTAGATACACCCTACCCTAGGATGCCTATAAAGAAAGTGTCCTATCCAGTATCTGAGTGTGTGTGAAAAGATGTACCTAACTATCCCAAATTAGGTGAGTAGTTTGGGTTACAAGGTTGAATTCTTATTGTTTAATTTATTAACTTTCAAGTTTCTATTTAAGTTCTTAGCCATTTAGGATGAGTTAATTAAAGCTTGATCTTAGGATTAAAATTTGAGTTATTAAATTATGAAGAGCCTAAATGCTTAGGCCATAACCTATACTAAGATTATAAAGAATTGAAGGGCAAATGACCCATCCTCAATCCTACTCCTAATTAAGGCTGAAATTATTAAAAAGTGACAAGAGTTGGTTAGTCCTTCCCTTGGTAATAATATAGGACTCGAAGAATGGCTAAAGGTGACACCACTAAGATGGGCCTACTACTCACCACAACAACAACAACAAGATCAAGCCTTTATCCCACTACGTGGGGTCGGCTACATGAATCCTTTTTCTCCATTGTGTCCTATTAAAAGTCAAATTCTCGTTTAAATCTAATAAAGAAAGGTCATTCTTAATATTTTCTAACCAAGTCTTTTTAGGTCTACCCCTACCTTTCTTAACATAAGTCAAATCTAATACCTCTACGTGGGCCTACTACTCACCATGAAAAAAAAACTCCTAAGCTTCCTATGTCTAAGGTAAATTTGTTTTTAGAGATTGACATGAGAGTGGAATGACACATTATCTATAAAAATGTATATTGGTTCTACCTGACCTATGTTATAATACTTGAGTAGTTAAGGTAGTTGGTTTAGGTTCCTATAAATGGCTTTAATTTATTTTAGAGAGGGGACAATTTATATATGCTTTTATATTACTTTTCCTTAATTTATGAGGTACGTGGCTTTGTCACAGTGGGCTCGAGGAACTAGCCTCTTTAGGACACTTAGCCCCACAGCTCAAGGTAGTCCATCCTATATACTTCATGTATTTTAAGGGAGAATATATAAAGATGAATATAAATTCTATATGGTTTAAGTCACTAAGGTATGACTTAAAATTCATTCGCTCCTCCAATAGGTTTATTTTGATTTACTTATAATTAGGAGACTTTAGTTAATGTTTAAATATTAGCGTCTTTATACTTTATTAAATGAAAGAAAGTTAGTTGAGAGAGTTTTAATAATCTTAATTTAGTTTCACTTTAATTAATGTAGATTATTATATTATGAGTGGTTGAGAGGTGTATTTTACATATTTTAAGATTCTACTTGAGTAGTTAATAACTTTCAAGCTGTTTATTGGTTAAGGGAATTTTAGAGATTGTAAATTAATTAAAGAATTTTAGGAGTTGTAATGATTTTTGAATTCAATTAGAGGCTTATGTGTTGGTTATATTTTATTAGCCACTTTTAGTACTTAATGTTTATGTTTGATATACACTTTTATATTTTCAAATTAATTAAAATACAAGTTATAAGATTTAATTTGTTGGTAGCTTATTACTGCTTATTTAAGTTAAGTGATAATTACCCTTGTTAAATCAGAGCCATGAGGTTTATTTCACCCTCCTTGGGGCTAAGTTAATAGCCTTGTAGGCCCGAATTACTAAGTAATCATCTTGTTATCAAGTTTTATATTTGTTGTTTAATAAATTTTAGTGGAAGGTTATCATTATGATTGGTTCATTAATGATTTACGATTAGTTACAAATCAATTAGTGTATTTTATTAATTGATTTTGTAGTTTTTAGAGGTCATTTTGTCATTATTGTAGCAAATGAAAATCTTGACATAAGTTCTACATTAAGCTCAAATAGTAACTAAACATACTAATTGTTAAGGGATTACAATCATGAAGTTAATCAAAAGAAGCTACCTAACATATTAGAGCTCAAATTTTATTTCATTTTCATATATTTTTTTCATCATGCTTGTGAAAGATATTTAGAAGCTCAAAAATCATTAAGAAATAATTTTTACAGTTATTTAAATATTTTTTAAAACTAGAAAAAAATTATCCTAGCGGTGCCCACTTCTTGTGAGAAAAATGATGCATATGACACACATGAGTGGCCTACACTACAGGCCTAAAATGATCATAAGGGTCTTTAAGTTTCATGATAAGGGGCAAGCTTTGGCCCACAAGCCCAAAGATTCGTTAGTGAACTAACCTATGATCGGCTAACTAAACATCCTAGCAAATATGTTCGGGTGGGAAAGTAAAAGAACAGTCAAATGTGTGTGCTACTGTGTAACCGTTCGGCAATGCAATGAGAAGTCTCTACAGGACTATCAAGGTATACGTGACCCAAGCATGCCCACTTAGAAGCTCCCATGCAAATGACCCACTGAATAACGCATATACAAGACCCAATGTTCCTCTTAAAATAATAAGAAAAAGGTAAATATGGAGTGAGAGCAGACATTTTTCAAAGAAAGAAGCAGGTTGATAGTAATCTAATTACTAAGCAATTTATATTCATCAACCAAATACATGTAATCTATTAAAACATAAACATAGTGAAAATTTTCTACCATAAATCATAAATAAAAAGTTTTACATGGATTACATAGTACTTTACTGATATAACACACACAACTACATAGTAAGTATATAGAAACTTGCTATCACATAGTGCATGAGAAGAATAAATTCAAAGTATGTGAAAACTCAATGATATAAGTAAAAAAGATTGTGGGCAAATTATGTTATATATAAAGCATGTGAAAATTCATTAACATGGAACATAAGAAGATATTATACATATATTGTGCAAAGATATAAGCATTTTTTCTTATACTACATAGCTCCAAACATACATTGTAAAATTTTTGATGAACTTATGAAACTAGTTTGGTAACAAATTTGTACATAATATTAAAATTCAATTTAATAATGAAAAAAAAAATTATATGTCATTTGGTAAATTTGAATGGTATGTGCAAGTGATATTTGATGTTAACATGACAAGTGACTAGAAAGTACATGGTTTATCAAATATAAAACAATTATTTATTTATAAAATTTTAATATACGTGCTATATCTTGGTTATCACATATTTCTTTTATCTAACATGTAACATGATGTAAAAACATAGGGTGTACACGCAAGTAGATTTATCAAGGCTATGAGTTTCATATTAAGTAGACGATTTTGCAACAAAGATATACATATGAGATTTCACACATTCTTATGACAACTATAGATATATACAAATGAAGAGGTGAGTGTGGCTTATTTGCATTCAACACTACGGCGTACCATTGGAATCCTATAAATTTATATCATTTGGAGCACAAACATGAAAGGATTTTTAAATCTTACTAATAAAATAAATCTAAACATGTATTTATATGTACATTTCTCCAATCGGTTATGAATGATGCAATTATAAGGCTACATGAATTTTAATTACATAAAGGCGTATGAACGTCTCTAAATCAATCATAAAGTAAATTATGTATAGGCATGAAAACATGGAATAAAAGTACATGAGTCATCTTATAAAACTATGGATCTTTATGCGAAAGGTGTGATTTTGTAATTTAAATGTGTTTACAAATCTCACTTGGGGCTGAACGAATGCGTGTTGTTAGAACATAACCTCAAATACAACACTTTCTATGTATCATACTTCACTAAACATGCTCGTTAACGAGACCATAGAGAACAATCGTTTATTCAATAATCATAAAAAGATAGATCCTTCACAATTGATATCAAAGTTTCCAATAATCATGCAAATGTTCGTCGCCGAACACATACGTCATTGAATGAAAGATTAACTAGTGGAGGCTAAGCATAACATCACAGGTTTCAAGCATTCATGTACTTTTGGTATAATCACCAACCTTTCTATCAAATATAGCAGTGTAACATTACAAATAAGTAATATACATGCATATACAAAAATAAGAATATGAATCCATTTCATAAGAGGACACCTTACAACTTTCTTTTCAATCATCTACAAAGTTTTAATGAAAATTTGTCACGTTTAAAATCTTACAAGTGCTCTTGATGGTGACAAACACCCTTGGTATCCATATGAGATTTTGGCAAGATAACAAAAAGACATTTCATGAATTAGGATTCCACTATTTGGTGTACCGCCATAAGGCAATACTCAATCATTCAACAAGTAGATGTATAAACCTTTATAACTTACTCTCTCTCTTCTTAACGGGCTTGGCAACCCAAAAATGAAATGCAAAATTTTTAATAAAAATCTAAAGCAAATAACTTTTGAATTAGTGGTGATTAAAAGGCTATACCAACTAATCTAATATTATCAATCTCTAATACACAATGTTTAAAATTGCACAATTGAATTTTGAAGCATTTCTATCCATGAGATGAGGCGTAAGCCTCAAGACATTTTAAAAGTGAATGAAATAATTGTACAACAACAACATCAAGCCTTTATCCCACTACGTGGGGTCGGCTACATGAATCATTTTTCTCCATTGTGTCCTATTAAAAGTCAAATTCTCGTTTAAATCTAATAAAGAAAGGTCATTCCTAATATTTTCTAACCAAGTCTTTTTAGGTCTACCCCTACCTTTCTTAACATAAGTCAAATCTAACACCTCTACTCTCCTAACCGGGTCATTAGAAGGCCGCCGTTTTATGAGACCAAACCATCTAAGTCAAATCTACCTAATATTCTTAATTTGCATGATTGGCATGTGAATGATATCTATTAATATAATAATGAAATTTAAGCTCACATAAATTTATAATAGTATTATTATTCAATTTCAAGATGAAATAATTTTTTAGCAAATGATTATTAATTATTAGAATTTTTGCCAATAATAAATATCTATAATTTAAATAAGTAGAAAAAAATTTGAATAATACCTTAAATATGTTTTTAATAAATCTAAGTTAAATCTAATCATTTTTTTTTTTTATGTTTATCATCCTTTTCACATGGATAAACATATTTAATCAATATACAGTGAAATCTAACAGCAGTCAGACACTAGACTTCATTGATCCTCGATCTTGAACATGCACTTTAGTTTTCATGTATTGTGCACTTGGTGTCCATCCTCCAAGTAGTAGATACTACAAGTTATTCTAGTGGAAATAGTCTTTATATTCTTGTTTGGTATAAAAAGATTAACCTGAAAGAAAATATTTAGCTAATAATTTGATGATATTCTATAAGGTTTGTTATCATCAACACAATAATGAATCACATCTGAGTCACTTGAGCTCATGCGGTTAGGTGGTTTTACAAATTTTCATTTCTTTGCAGCCATTTTGGATTTCTGCTTTTTTAGATTATGGATCACTATAAGAAGGCAACTTATTTAAGAGCATAATGAACGATGTTTATTTGAACTTTGTTTTGTTTGAAGCTAAGCAAGACTTGGCTTGAGGTAGAGTAAGTTGTTATGTCCATGTTTGAGTTAGGCTATGAGTATCACATAGAGAATATAGATTCTCTTAGGTAGAAAAGAAGTATCTTGGAAACTTCTGAGTTATATATTTTTTATTTCTTTAAATCAAAATGCCAGATATTTCAGTATAAGAAGGCATTTAAGGATGCAACTAATTAAGTCTTGAGATAGATATTTCCTTGTTCCGTCTTAAGTTTGATTACTAGTTTATTTAGCTACGCTTGTCTTTGGCATTGGCTTGAATTGAGGTTTTATGATTAAGTTTGAGCTAGGCTTGGATGGGTCCGATGAGATTTGTGTTGTTTTTTAGGAAGAGGGAGTTTAAGTGGAGGTGATATGAGGGTATTTCATCCACTCTACATGATAATAATAATAAAATGAATATAGTAAAGGAAGGAAAGATATATGAAATTGTAAATGTAAAATTTGATGCAATAAATTGGTTTTGTTGAAGGCAAGCCATTAGCTTTCGAAAGCGCTCAGGTGAAACAAGGAAAAACTAGAATGCCACACACCATTCGAATAGATGTTATTACCAAGATGCACCCAATCGAGTATCATACCTTATGATATTAAGGAATGCGATAAGTTTTGTGTGTTGATTTAGCATATTAACAGTTCAAATGTGAAAGATTAGTTTGTTTTTATGTTGACAAATTGATATAGGATGATGTGAAATTAATATGGCAGGAGAAGGGTCAGAAGTGGCTGGTCCAGCAAGGATCAACCCAACCAGCAGTCGGTTCAACAAGGATTGAGCCAACCCCTTGGTTGGGCGGAATTAGATGACATTTTGCCCCACTTGTGGGGCCAGCAAAGCTATAATTCATTATGTAAGGAGGAGGAATTAAGGGGGGGATTATTTAGGGATAGAGTTCCATTTTTGAATTCAAATATGAGAGGGAATTAATTAAGGAAAGAGAGGCTGATTTGAGAGGGAATTAGAAGAGTCTTTTTGGGGCTAACTATGTTATTATTTTTGTATCTTGCAATTTGTTTTATGTTATAGTTTTCTTTGTGAGTTTCCTAGCGGCATTTAGGGTTTGTGCGAGATCTGATCTACCTATTGAATGTAGATTAATTGTATCTTGCATTATTTTTTAAGGAGAAATCCGAAAACAATCATTATATTTGTGTTCCTATGATTTTCTTCTCTTTTTTTGCTGTTCTTACTTCTAGGATGCATCAAACTAGTATCAGAGTAAGGTTTTTGGATGGATGACAACAAAGAAAGTGGATGCATTGGAAGTCGAAGTGGATCAAATCAAAATCGGGATTGAGAAGTTCTCAACCATCGAAGGAAAGTTGTTAACCATGGAAGGAAGGATTTCATCCATGAAAAATTTATTTGGAGGGGTGGAGGAAATGATAAGAAGGCTCATGAAGATGCAATTCAAAACTCCATCGGTAGTTCTGATGGCAAACCTAACCTAGAATCGATCAAGATTCTCTCGGCTGAACCTAAAGGAAAAGAGATCGGACGGGAAGAGTTAGATAAGGAGAGTTTCATTCATCAAAAAACACCTCTTAGGGCTCTAATAAGAGGCTGATTAGGGTTCCAGATGGAGGGAAAGCAAAAAGTGAGTTTTATGGTGGAGGTGGTGGAGTGACCGCCCACTTTGGAAGGTCTTTTTGGCAAGGAGAGTGGACGAACGGAGGAGGGGGACGGGCCGAGCAATGGGGATTGGGCCATGTGAGGCTAATGAAAAAAAGGTGGGATTCCCACCCTCAACACATGAGATGAACCAATGGTGGAAGAGAAAGTTGGGGCAGAGATGCTAGGGTGAGAAAGTTGAAGATGCCAGCATTCGAAGGGGAAGATGCCCATGGGTGGTATACCAGGTTGAGATATATTTTGTGGTGAATAAGTTGAGAGTGAAGGAGAAGCTAATAATTGCTGCAAGGCTATATCTGGAGGGAAAAGCCCTCGCTTAGTTCCAGTAAAGGGAGAGTAGATATCCGAATTGTTCATGAGAAGAGTTTAGTGATTGCTTGTTGGAACATTTTCAAGCCATTTGGGAAGGAGACTGACATGAGCAATTTCTTGCCTTGACTCAGGATGGGACCGTCATGGAGTATAGGGAGAGTTTGAGTTTCTGTCGGGGCGGTCGAGGGGAGGATTTGTTGGAGGAAAATTTCATGAAGGCTCTCAATCCCAAGGGGACCTCTGATTGTTGAAACCATGAGGGTTGGAGGAGATGATGGAGCTAGCCCAGATAGTTGTGGATCAAAGATAGATGGAGAGGATCAGTAAGAGCGGAGTAATGGGAGGCTGTTATAGTAGTACCTTAACTTCACTAGCTCTGAGCACCCATACAGTATCATTTCTGCGGGAGGCCCCAAGGGAGAAGAAAGGGGAGTTCACCCCAGGGCCAACTTCAAGTGCCTCACAAAGCAGAGGTGCAGGACAAGAGAGTGAAGGGTCTGTGCTCGTCGTGATGAGAAGTATGCACCAGCCCATCAATACAACGACCGCACACTCTAGGTTATTATGGTTTGTGATGGGGAGAGACGGACAACGAGGATCTGGTGGAGGAAGCAAAAGAGGAAGGAGAGCACCTACACCTTGATATGGCAGAAATTTCCCTTAACTCAGTGATGAGATTTACTCCAAATCACACCATAAAGGTGATGGGATAGATCAGGGAGCGACCATTGTTGGTTTTGATAGATAATAAGGCTACACACAACATCATATCAAATCAGTTCATGGACCAGTTGGGATTGGTATTTTCGAACACAAGAAGCTTTAAAGTCATTATGGGAACTTGAAATGTGGAAAGGAGGGGGGATTTGCTGGAGGTTGACGCTTGATGTTCTAAGGCCTACAGATAATGGAGGTTTTTTTTTTCTTTAGATTTGGGATGCACTAATGTGATCTTAGGGATGAAATGGTTACAGACAATAGGGGAATCAAAGGTTGACTATAATTACTTGACTATGGATATTCTGGTGGAGAGGGAGAGGGTGGTGCTTTGAGCAGATGTCTGCTAGTGCAGAACCATGGTTTTACTCAAAACCATGGTCAAAGTTATACAAGGGGTTGGGCTGGGCTACTTGGTGGGGTTATGGAGCCTGGAGGTTCGAGATCCAGAGCAAGATGAGATCTTTGAGTGTGTACATACTGAGGTTTCTTAGCAGCTTAATGGATTATCCTAGGGAGCACGAGCATGTCATCCCCTTGAAGGAGGGAGCTACTCATATCAAGATCATATTGTACCGATACCCGCAAATTCAAAAGTATGAGGTAGAGAAGCTCATAAGAGAGATGCTTGAGGTAGGAATCATCAGGTCCAATGTAAGCCCCCCTTTTCCATCCCCCGTTTAATTGGTGAGAAAGAAGAACGATAGTTGTAGGTTCTGCGTGGATTATAGCTTCCTGAATAAGGAAACTGTGCTGGATAAGTTTCCTATCCCCATAATTGATGAGGTGCTGGATGAGTTGTTTGGGGCGTTCATCTTCTTGTAAATTGACCTAAAGTTAGGGTACCACCATATTAGAATAAATTCAAAGGATGTGCACAAGATAGCTTTTAGGACTCATGAGGGTCTCTATGAGTTTTTTATTATGATGCACATATATGAACACAATGACATGGATATGACATGACACAGACACGAGATGCGTCAATTATTGAAAATATAGGATACAAACACGGTATTTTATTTTTATATTTTAAAAATAGAGTATAAAAATTGAATACGTATAATATTAAAAATAATTTAAAAATAATAAGTCATTTAATTAAAACTTATGCTTAAAATTATTAATATTATGATGTCGAGAGTCTGGCATTTATGTTGTATCTCTGACATCAAGAGAGAGCCGACAATGTTGTCAAGAGTCGGGCATTGATTTTATGTAGTTAGTATCAGACGTCAATGTCGAGAGAGGGTGTTAGTTGTCGATTGTTAAGATGACGTCAGACAAAGATGAGATATTAAGTTGTGGCCTGTGGGTGTAGAAATTGTTAACATTGAGCATCAATATCAAGCCAATGTTAGACTTTGATATTGAGATAGTTTTGAAATGTCAATTCTTTAACGACATCAGACGTCGATGTTAAGATGACATCGGACATTATTTTGAAACCAAAGTCGTGATTTTCTAAAGAGAAATGAAAGATAAAATGTTTGATGAATGAGATATTGGTACATACGATTGATTTGGTGTTATGGAGAGAAAATAAGAAATTTAGTTTTTATATTTTAAATAAATTAAAATTTTAAATACAATAAATTATATTAAAAGAATTAATAAAATATTTAAGACACTTGTTCAATTTGTATTTAATATTTTTTTAATCAGATACATTCTAGGTGTGTCTGACATATATCGGAGGTATGTCGGATGTGTGTCTTGTCAGATATGTGTCGGACACTACACACCTCTTTTAAGAGAAGTGTCAGTGCATCATAAGTTTTTGGTAATACCTTTCGGCCTGACCAACATGCCCGCCACTCTTTAGTCCCTTAAGAATCAAGTTTTTTAACCTTACCTCAGAAAATTCGTACTGGTATTTTTTGACGACATCTTAATTTACTGTTGTACGGAGATAAAGTATGTAGGTCATCATCTGAGGACTATATTGAAAACTTTTGGGGAGCACCAGTTGTATGCCAATATGAAAAAAATGTTCCTTTGCACAACTATAGGTGGAGTACCTAAGATATGTAGTAAGCAGAGCATGGGTAGCAACAGATCAGTCCAAGATCAATGTTATGATGGATTAGCCTTTGCCTAAGATCCTGAAGGAATTGAGAGGGTTCTTGGGTCTCACATGGAACTACCAGAAGTTTGTCAGAGGGTATAACACGATAGCAGGACCATTGAAGGAACAACTAAAGAAGGACAATTTCAATTGGTGAGAAGCAACAACTTAGACCTTAGAATAACTAAAGAAAGTCATGTCCAGCATGCCTATATTAACACTTCCTGTCTTCATCAGACCATTTGTGGTGGATGCATCAGGATACAGTTTAGGGAAGTGCTCATGTAGGATCAACGACCTATTGCCTATTTCAACTAGGTACTCATGAGCAGGGCGAGACTTATGTCCATATATGAGTAGGAGTTGATGGTGATTTTCTTAGCCATCCAAAAGTGGCAACCCTATCTTTTTGTATGACACTTTATGATTTAGACAGACCAGAGGAGTTTGAAGTTTCAGTTGGAGAAGAGGATTGTGACTGAGGAGCATCAGAGGTGGTTATTCAAGTTACTTGGATATAACTTCGAGATCCAGTATTGTTAAGGATTGGAGAACAAGGCCCAAATGCACTATTGAGGAAAACAGATGACCCATAATTGACAGTTCCATTAATACCTATGGTCCTAGACTGGGAAGCCTTGAGATATGAGAGCGACCAGGATGAGGATTTGAGGAAGATCAAAGCGGAGTTGTTACAAAACCCCGACAGGCATATTGGTTACACGATGAGGGGGGCCCGGGTGCTACATCAGGGTGGATTATCTTAATAAGGACAATAGGGTATATTCCCAAGTTGTTGCAGGATTTTCATAGCAGCACAATCGGAGGCCATTCAGGAGCTCAGAAAACTTACAGTCGGCTATCTGCAAAATTATACTAGGTGGGGATGCATCGTGATATAGATGGTTGTGTAGCGTGATGTGATGTGTGCTAACGACACAAGTACATGGACATGACACCAGGTGGGTTATTATAACCTCTAGCTCTGTTGGAAAGGGTGCGGGGATGATGGACTTCATCAAGGGGAGAATTACAGTTTCAGCTAGGAGACATGGTTTACTTGAAGCTGAGGCCCTACTGGTAGAAAACACTCACTAGGAGGAATGAAAAATAGTCCTCATGATACTTTGTCCCTTACAAGGTTTTGGAGTGCATCAGAGTAGTGGCCTCTCAATTGGGATTACTGCTTTTATCGGCATTGCACCCAGTATTTCATGTCTCACGGCTAAGGCGAGCGATAGGAGATCACACACCGTCTTTATTACCCCCAACTTTGACAGATGACATGGAAGTCATTTTGGAACCCCTGAGAGTAGAAGGGGTGCACCGAGGAAAGATAGGGGCACATGAAATACTTATCAAGTGAAAGGATTTGCTAGAGTACGAAACCACATGGGATCAATACGAGATGACCAGGAGACAATTCCCATCCTTTCACCTTAAGGATAAGTTGCATCATTGAGGGGGGAAGTATTGATATGGTAGGAGAGGGGATCGGAGGAGGTTGGTCTAGCAAGGACCAACCCAACCAGCTGTCGGTTCAGCAAGGGCTGAACTAGCCCCTTGGCTAAGCAGAAGCAGAGGAAATTTTGGCCTCCCCTTGTAGGGCCCATCAATGTTATAATTCATTATGTAAGGAGGAGGGATCAAGAGGGAGTTATTTAGGAAAAGAGCTCCAATTTTGAATTTAAATTTGAGAGGGAATTAATTAAGGAAAGGAGGCTGATTTGGGAGGGAATTAATTAAGAAAATGTGGCTGAATTGTGAGGGAGTTAGTAGAGCCTCTTTAGGGCCAACTATGTTGTTATTTTGTATCTTGCATTTTATTTTTTGCTATAGTTTTCTTTGTGAGTTTCCTAGCAGCATATAGGGTTTATGGGAGAGTGGATCTACCTCTTGAATAATAGATCAATTTTGTCTTGCATTGTTTTTAAAGGAGAAATCAGAAAGTAACTATTATCTTTGTGTTCTTACACTTTTCTTCTCTTTTGTTTGCTGTTTTTTCTTCCAAGAAGAATCAGAAAAGTGCTTTAAAGATTTTGAAAACAAACATGCACTATTGAAATTTATCATGTCAAATGTTGGTGCATGAACTCAATTTACAGTATAGTAGATCTTGAGGAAAAGGACTTCAAATATAGTGATTGATAATAGATCATGTATTATGACCAAGATGGAATAAAAATAGTTAAAATATGATTATCCCTAGCTTTTGCATTCTACCTACTGTAGTAGTTTAACTATTTTTCTATTGAGTAATTTTATGGAACTTGGAATCCATTGAACACGATAATTCATTACTTTAACCAACCTAATTTTTATTCTCTTCAAAAGTATTTCTTATAATTAAATAAATTTATATGCAATATAATTATGCATTTTTAGCTCCTCACTTCACTTGGGTGAGTGCCTATGTTGGTGACAAGCCATGGATGTGGGGCAGTCGTGGGGCAGTCATGTTGCCTTAAATTTGTCTGCAGCTTTTAATTTGCTACAATAAAAATGAATATAGATCGAAATATGAAAATAAACAAAGCAACTTTATGTATTAATTTAATCAGTTTTGTGTAGTTCGTTGACTAAACGTTGAAAATCAAAATATGAATTTACTGAATCTAGTGGTTAAAATAAGAAGGCATTTAATAAATCAAGATTTTTTAAAGAAACTTCACAAGTATTTCATGGATAAATCAAGATTTTTAAAGTAATTTTACATGTATTTAATGAATAAAATTTTTGAAAGAAAAAATACATTACAAAGCATTATTTAAAATTGCCACAGGATTTGCTAATAGATTTTTTCATACTAGAGACTATGTTTTCTATATTTTTGTATCTATCAATTTTGATAAAAAAATAGACA
Source organism: Dendrobium catenatum (assembly GCF_001605985.2). Classification (NCBI taxonomy): domain Eukaryota; kingdom Viridiplantae; phylum Streptophyta; class Magnoliopsida; order Asparagales; family Orchidaceae; genus Dendrobium; species Dendrobium catenatum. Next base: position 30,264 of record NW_021495765.1, read on the forward strand.
ATGCTAAATAAATTTAATATATGTTGCATAGAATTACATTTAGAAAGAGAACTAAAGCAAACCACGTCAGTATATCTAGTTAAGATGAATGGAATTTGTGCTGTAGACTGCTATGTTTGTTGTAGATTCCTAGAATTAATTATTTTTTATTTTTTAAATTCTTCCATAGTAAGGTGCTGGCTTCCTCGTCTATGGAATTCTCTTTCTACGGCATCTGATCCCATTTTTATTCATACAAAGCGGTGTGATTGGAAGCTTGTGTAGGTGATATTGTTCCTTAGCTGTGGTCAGTGCACCTTTTTAGAGTTTCTATGCTTTTCCCACAGTTTCTTCACTTCTCCATGAGACTACTCCTATTTTAGGATATTCTATTACAGCTAATCTTGCAACTTTTATGGTGTTTCTTTTGGGGGGCTGAGCTTGAGAAATTATTTGCTACAGACTCCAGACATAGCTCTACGTCTGGACTTCAATACAATGTCACCATGTGGCGGCCCGACGACCCAACGACTCTGCTCGATAAAAACTTAATATTTAGCACGTGCTTTCCAAATTACTGCGTGGTCGGACGACCCGACCCGGACGACACGCGAAAATTTAAAATAAACACTCCAATTTCTAGGATTTGTTAAATTGGTGGACTATTTTTACCACCTGAGATATGATTTCTCCTCAGAAGAGAGCTGAGAAAGAAAAGAGAGGAAGAAGCTATGAAGATGGAAACTGGTTTGGAGGATGTCAAATCCTGCCAGGAGATGGAAGGCATTACTCAAGAGATGCAAACCGTTCAGGAAGACTTACTACAGCGAACTATAGGAGATAAGTTAGGGATATTATTGATAAATTTTAACTTGGGATAAGAACTATTGATGTATTTACCTATTTAGCCGATGAAGTAGGAGATGTAGAAAATGTTGATTTATCTAAGAGGGATGCATATAACTACATTCAAAAAGAGAAAAGAGAGAAGATTGAGAATGGGGATACCAATTCCCTAATTGAACTATTTAAAAATGACTAGTTAATGACAAAATGTTTGCATGGGACGTCCAAACTGATGAGGACAATATATTGTTGAATTTATTTTTTGGTTGATGGGTAGGGGAGAATAGATTATGACTGCTTTGAAGATGTGATAATTTTTTTATACTAGCTATAGGCTTAACAAATATAGTTTAGCTTGTGCACCCTTTATTGGAGTTAATAATCATTGGTATAATGTTATGTTAAGGGTGACATTTTTATCGGAGGAGACAATTAAATCATTTGATTGGTATTAACGACAGCCTTCCGATGACCCGGTTAGGAGAGTAGAGGTATTAGATTTGACTTATGTTAAGAAAGGTAGGGGTAGACCTAAAAAGACTTGGTTAGAAAATATTAGGAATGACCTTTCTTTATTAGATTTAAACGAGAATTTGACTTTTAATAGGACACAATGGAGAAAAAAGATTCATGTAGCTGACCCAACGTAGTGGGATAAAGGCTTGTTGTTGTTATTGTTGTAGACAATTAAATCATTTACTTGGTTATTTATAACTTTTTTACGAATAATGGTTGATAAACATCCCATAACAATATTTATTGATCAAGACCAAAACAATAGCCAGGGCTATAGAAATTACATTACCTCGCACATGCTATAGGCTATGCCAATGGCGCATCAACAAGAAGGCTCCGCCTAAGGTGTGGTGCTTCAATAACAACAACAAAGTCATAGGCTATTTTTATAGGTGTTTAAGCAAGTGTGATTCTGGGGAGGAGTTCAAGAGAAACTGAGCTAAAATGATCACCGAAGGGGACTTCCACAACCATGATTGGTTGAAGGAGCTTTATAGAATCATGAACAAGTGGTCAATAACATTCAACAAAAATTATTTTAACTTTGGTCTACTTTCAACATAGCGTAGTGAGTCCACTAACAATGTGTGTCATGACATTTCGAAGCCAACTAGTTCTATAACTGATTATTTTTTGGGCTTAAAGAAGATGATGATGACTTGGCATTGGAACTAACATAATGAGCAATTTAGATGTAGCTAGTTTGAGATAGTACCTTTAATAAAAAGTTGCCCAATACTAAAGCAGACTGTCCGATTTTATTCAAGAAAATTGTATACATTTTTTGAAGGAGAGTTTTTATAGGGTGTAGATTGAATGTGTATAGATCACGCGTCAAGTGACTCATTAACATTTTTTGTCAGAAGCATCGAGAAGATTGATCAATCGAAGGGTTGGACTGTTCATTTTGATGGAAAAGAGGATACCATTCAATGTAGCTGTGAGAAGTTCGATATGATGGGTTTATTATGTTCTCACTGCGTCAGAGTTATAAGGCAGTTAGATATAGTTAATATTTCTTCGAAGTATCTACTAATGAGATGGTCAGTTAGAGTTAGGAAAGATGTTTATGCTGGCCGGACGTTCACAGGTATGAGAAAGAGAAGGCCATCCCATATCTAGAGGGATGTAGTGATATGATATTTAGAAATCATCTTAGCAGATTTGCATATCAAATTAGCACACGAGCATAGAGGAATGAGTTAGCAGAATAGTATATGTTGGTTGTAATGACTGACATGGCTGAAAATGTCGACTTGATCCTGGATGGAAAAAAAAGAACCACAACTTTGTTGGAAACACAGTAGGTGGTGAGTTTAAAAGATTGAAAGACTCATTGAAGTGCAAACTTAAAGGCATCTCTAATGCAAGATTGAATAGTCATTGGGAGAGGGGAAAATGTAAGATAATTAAACCTGTAAATTTGGCCACTCCTATGACAAAACAATGTACAACTGGAGAACTAGTCAGTCAGTTGAAGTTCACAAACATACCATAATGTTTTAAAGATGAGTACATTCTTCGTCGATCAACAAGCTAGGCAATAACTAAATATATAAGAATGATGATGGGAATAATTTATTCAGGGAAACAAGGATGATGTGTAATTTTTTCCAATTTGAAATTGCAATTTGCAGTATAAAAATTCATTCTTTATTTCAAAAAATTATTATAAAATTATATCGTGTCTCGTAATATTCATTGTAAAATTTCATTCTTTACTACTGTGACCTTTGCAAAGTAACGCTGAGTACTCCTAACTACCGATGATTTTTTTTGTGCTACATTCCGCTATTTATGATGGGTAGTTATGGCAATTTAGCTATTTTAAGAAGGTTTGTTATAACATTTATGGTGGTTGGTTGTATCTTTTAAGCTATTTATAGATGGTAGTTGAAGCATTTGTGCTATTTAAGGTGATTGACTTGTTATCTCCAGCAGTTGTGTACTTATGGAAAAATTTTGATTATGCTCTATCGATTTTAATTGCAGTGCTTAGACTAAAGGCATTTGCTCTTCCAAATACGAATGACATTTGCACTTCCAAGGCCCATAAAGGCATTTGCTCTTCCTAGGCTGACAGACATTCCCTCCTCTGAAATCCGAGAGGGTTACAATACAACCCTTCGGAAATTGACAGATTATTACAGGAGTGGCAATCCTGTCAGAGTTCAAAGGATGGAATGCATGTTGGCCTTGGAAGCGCAAATGTCTTTATGAGCCTTAGAAGGAAAATGCCTTTTGTCTCTGTGTATTGTCTCTGTGTTCCGTTAAATGCTGTGTAGTTATTAAGCTGGGTTGTTGCAATATTTATGGAGGTGGTTGTATCTTTACTGATCTTTAAGATGGGAGCCAGTAGGGGCCAGTGGGGGCTGGGGGGCCTTTGGTGGCTAGGGGACCTGTGGGGGTTGGGGACAGTGGTTGGCATGGGAGTTCAACTTGGAGGAATAAGTGAGGTGAAATTGAAGTTTTCTAAGTATACAGAAGGGGAGAATTCTCTAATAATGTTCTCTCCTCTCGTGTGACTCTTTGGAAAGTATGAAATATCTGCACAATAAGAAGAAAGGATGAGCTCACAGCAAAATTAATTTCCCTACAACATGAAGTGGAAAGAATAATTAGTACCTGGCATCCTCAAAATCAGCAAATAAATGGTTGAACTTTATGTCGATGTACATTATATCACTATCCCAACTAACAAAATGAGGTCGAGACTTGTTATCCACTAGTTCTTGGATTGAGATATGCTCTAGAAACCAAATCTATATTTAATCCACAGAAGTTGTTAGCCAATTAAATTAATTCCCAATATGCACAGAGGTTCTAAAGTGTTGGACGCACTTACAATTACATGTACAAAACCATTCATATATCCCAGGGGTCTGCTTTTGTCAAACTTCCTCACAATAGCATCGAACTCGGCCACTAGGAAATATCTAATGGATGCTAGCCAATTGTAAGTTAAAAACAAATCTACATGATGAGCAACAGTTAGGATTCTAGCAGGGGTTCAAAATTACGTAGCGGAAAGAATAAGTTGGACAATAAGAAAATGATAAATTTCTTCACAAGATCGTTAAGTGGAGTAGATTCGTCCAGGCTGAGGATCTCATGTTTAATATCATTGATGGATTTCCCAATTATTTGGGCACTTCCCAACTCAAATTTAGTTCCTTTATTGGGTAGTACAAGTATCAGAGCAACTTCATCAGCAGTGAATTATAAATTCCGACCCATGATTATGAAACACTACTTCCAGAGAGCCCACTTTGACAATAACTTGTGCACTAAGGGGACATTCTGTCGGAAGGGAGGCATTAACAAATATTGATCAATGTGCAGTTGCCTCAGTCTTTCCACAAATTCTTGGTCGAATGTATCAACCAAGTGATTACAAAGTTATCTAAATGTTAAAGTTCTGTTATGGAAAGTAATCTTTGAAACATATCCCTGCATTAATAAGCTGTCCCAATAGAAGCCTAAATTTGTTTGTGGGCTTGTTGTATAATTGAAGGTTCGATGATGTCTGAAAATGTTGGGTTGATGTGATTGACAGAGAAAGATTAAGAAGGAAAACTTTTATGATAAGGTGGATGTATTTTTACGATAAGATCTGGACAAAAATTAGGTTAATCAACAGAGACAACTTATGAAATACTTAATTGGAATGTATGAAGAATTATCAATTATAAAACTTACCCCAAGTAGATGGGATAAACCTAATTTGTTGATAATTAATTAGATGAGTAATGTATGATGAATTTAGTATGCAAGTCCATTTATTTCTCGTATGAAGTATCCGCTACTTGTTGCAATTTGTTTATTAATTCCATTTATTTTTTCTTCGTTCTCTTTTTGAACCATAAAATTAGCCCGTGTTTGTTGGAAGGAAAATTGATTGAAATGAAATGAAATTCAGGTAAACAGTGACTTGATTATGCTTTATTTTCCATTGATTTGTTATATTCTCTTTCCTTTCTTCCTTTTGCTTTCTTGACTTACTGTCACGTGAGCAAGAACCTATATTTTAGGTCAAAGAAACTTATTGTGGCTTTTTTTGAAAATTTCTCTTATTTTAAAACAAAACTGAGAGGCTGCCATTGCCAAACAAGTCCGTAAGTTAAGCCAATGGGCCAAAACGGAATTCTTTTCTTAATGGGTATTTTCAATGGAAAAACATCAAACATGATATGTTCCCTGAATTTTCTTGACACTTGACATGAGTTTTGCTTGTAAAACAGAAATTTTGCCTGTAAGAAGTATAATGAGCCATGAGTTGTATTTTTTGGCACATATTTGATTTTTTTTTTTTTTTGTTCTGCAAGCTTTGATATGAAATATAACTGAATTATGAGAAACTGTTTGTTAAGGAGAGTTCTTTATAATATCCTTTAAAGAAAAAAGACACTGGAACTGACTCGTTTCTCCATGTTTTCGTACAGAAATATGATGCAAGCGTTCAGAAGTCTTCAATATAAGATCTGATTACAAGCCTTTATATCACAGTTGCACTCTTAGCTCAAAACAAAGCCTTTAGTATGATAAATACCAAATCAACTGTCGTAGATGTGATGCAGCTTAGCTTATACATTTGAAAATTCTCTTCTGAATCTGCACTTTTGTTATTGGCTAGTGCTTGAATGAAGTATATGGCTTCACTGAATGCAAAGCTTATGATATAAGATATGCTTCCATTTTGTTCCTCAATTTTGATGATCTAACAACTGAAATTGTTCTTATTTTCTTCAATCTGTAAGGCAATATCAACTTTACAACGATGATATTCTTCATGCTACCTAAATAACATCAGAAAAATTACAAAAAGGGGCTTTTGGTTGTCACGTTTCCTTAAGATTTTAAGGAAATTTTGGCTAATTCAGCTATTGCGTGGACTTCTCTTCTAGATTGGATTTGGTGGTACCGCTGTTAAGAAAGATCATTTTTTATGCTGTTTGGCTCAATAATTTGTTCAAATTTTATTTATTTTTAGAAGTTCGGTTACCTAATAAGTCAAATATGAACAGTATTGCACTAATGTGTTATGCTCAATAATACCTCATTAATATATATATATATATATAGTCTATAGAAAAGTTTCATGCTCGTTAACAACTCGTGTATGGCCCCATAAGTAAACTAGTTGAATACAAATAGAAAAATTTGGCTCATTTATTTAACAATTCAAGCCAAATAATAATGATGTTTGTTGACCCGAAATGAAATAAAAAAAAAAAGAGAGAGGATCACACGTACCTCTCGGCCATGTCGCTCGAGCTCCACGCCCACGATCTCCTCCCACGTCTCGCACGATGTCGCCCGACACTTCTCTGCAGCGTTAAATGTCGGAGAAAATGAGAGAGCTCAGCTCTCTGACTGGCTCTCACTCTCCCTTCCTCTCTCTCTCTCTCTCTCTCTCTCTCTCTCGCTGCTTCTCTGAATCCTTCGCTGTTGTGCGACTCCCCTCCTACGACATTCCATTCCTGTTGGGATCGGAAGTTACGGCATCCAAATCGGAAGCAACAACGAGAGATCGCCGGCTTTGAAGACCCCCTTTCTCCCTCCCGAGTGCTTCTTCGGCTCCTTCCTGGTTGTCCGACTCCGCTCCTTTGGCGACATTCCTAACGGATCGGAAGTTACTACATTTTGATCGGACGGAGCAACGGGAGCTCTCTCCTTCGGCGCCCCCCATTGCTGTTCGACTTCGTTGCTTCGACGACTTTCCCTACCTGTCGGGACGGAAGTTACGGCATTCTGATCGGAAGCAAAGAACAAGAGCTCCACTAGCTGTGAAGGTAACTTTCTCCCTGCTTGCGCGCTTATTCCTCATTCTCGTCGTTTGCGGCGGACCGACAAACCCCCTATACGCGCTCTTGTAGCACGGTGGGAGGGAGCCCGGTGCGAAGCATACGACGAGGCGGGTAAGCCCTATACACGCTCTTGTAGCGTGGTGGGGACGGTCCTCGACACCAACACCGACACCGCCGACACAGCTACGAGAGGTATGATGTTCCAAAATCCCATTCTCGACGTTTGCAGCGGACCGGAGAACCACCTATACGCGCTCTTGTAGCACGGTAGGAGGGAGCCCGGTGCGATGCATACGACGAGGTGGGAGAGCCCTATACACGCTCTTGTAGCGTGGTGGGGAGTCACTGCTGTTCTGGTACGTCACTGCTGTTCTGGTACGGGTACTGCTGAAGGCCCCATACACGCTCTTGTAGCGTGGTGGGATGAAATTTTGTACGGCCGCGGTGTCTAAGGACACCTACCATACACGCTCTAGTAGCGTGGTGGGAAGGCCCAGCTCCTCTATTTTCCCCCAAACGGGGGATATGCCGGGGTGCTGCCGAAATTTTCACTGAAATGTACAAAGAGTTGAACAAATTGAAGACCTTCTTGGGCAACATTACAAAAGACTTGTACCTGAACAAAATTTAAATGATTTCTAAAGGTCAAAATCAAATGAAATAAACTCAAACTTGAACCCAAATAGAATTGAAATTTGAGTATGCACTTGAACTTGAATTTGCAAGACAAGCAAGGACACGAGCTGAACATTTGAACTTGAAGACTCGGACATCAGGGGACCCGAACATAGAACTCAAACTCAAATGAACTCTAACATGAATTGAATAAGATCACTCAAGCTCACTACTTGAACTCAAGCAAGAACAATATGTGGAGAGCAAAGCACTCAAATTGAACTCAAGATTGGATCCAAACTTGTCATGAGCAATAAAGAACTTGAACTTTCAAGAACAACACACAAGATCTCAATGCTTACAAATAAAGAATGTAGTAGACTCTTACAACAGTCTCTACGAAATTGGGTGCATCGTACCTGCAAGAATGAAATGCACGAGTGTCCCTCTTACATGCATTATTGGAAACTCCAACATAAGTATCAATGCCTATTGATTGAGAAGGTAGCACTACTACTAGATAGTCAAAAACCCATCCTCTATAAACAAATCCAGACATCAAACCCACCTGAGATTAGTGAAAGGTGGATGTGATGCAATAAACGAGGGTCTCCTATAAATATTCCTAGGAGTTCGTAGCAAACACTACGGATCCTTACAAACAAATACGAGCCACTTGTGGATAACAACAGTGTGTGTTGTGAGTACAATGAACCACTGTGGACACAAGTACATATATCACCTACGATAGTGGTGATCCAAGTGCTGTCAGTGTACCAGGTATAAAGGCAACCCGATGTACGAAAAAAGGACACCCCTGGCAAAGGGGAGGAAATGTTTGAACAAATTAGAACCAAACTTCCTGGTGTTCCAAAGTTTCTCCCTTATCCCATTCTTAGGGAGAAAACAGCTCTGGTATCCAAAAACACCGAAAATAACAGGTCTGCTACACTGAAGATCCTAAAAGGAGTTCTCCCCAAATCAATAGTCATTGACTCCAAAGTTCAGAAAGTCCCTTCCCCCGGTGAATGAGAAAGGGGGAGTCAACATCAAGACCAAGTCGCCACCGGATCTGCAACATCTATGAAAGCAGACAAAAGGCGACCACAATCTATAATGCAACGCCAACAGATCTGCAACACATATACAAGCAGACAGAAGGCGACTACGATCTACAACGCAACGCCACCGGATCTGCAACACTCATGCAAGCAGACAGAAGGCGTCTACAACATTCATATTCGGCCTTTAAGGCCCTCAACGAAGAAAATTCATGAACAAAGGCATGAAGCCTATGAGAAGCCAGATCTTCCTAAGCAAGAAAATAGGAGTAGACAGGGTTCGAATCATTGGATAAATATGCAGTCACGAAGTCGACTGGAATATTTATTTTAATGCATTCATATTCGGCCTTCAAGGCCTAAAATCAAGAAAATTCATAAACAAGGGCAGAAAGCCTACAAGAAACCCGATCTTCGATCAACAACTTTGTCGAGTTGACAAGGTTCAATCAAATAGAAATGACCCCGAACACCCCGATGATGGCCGCGTTGAATGCTAATCTCAACCGGAGGAGTTCACACATATCTTCAAATGACTCCCAAATACTCCAAAAATCCAAAATCAATTCCAAAATTTCCAGATATTTAAAAATGAAACTATCCATCCCAAAACTCAAAAGCAAATCCATCCACCCTCCGCAACAGTTTGCTAGGGTGGACAAATTCAAATAAACTCTAGCTCACAAAGAATCAAATGCCTAGTCAAAAATATAACTAGGATCCATTCTCAAACAATCTCCTGCCAATAAGGACGTGGTACGTGTCCTCTAACCGGCGGTTGACCGCCAAATGGCATCGCAGGATAAACGGCTATGACCCGGGGCCCTCTGAACCGAGTGGTTTTGCCGCCAAATGGCACCACAAAATACCGGTTATGGCCAACGCCGTTACGTTCCTTATTGGCATCAAATCCTTGAGATATGAATCAATAGGATATGATCGATAGGGCACAAAGCCCTCTGTTAGCTAAGGTGGATTCAAATTTGTCCCCTTAGATAAACATCCAACCCCGATCTACAAGGTCCCCTTGAACGAAGCAACCCATGGCTGCCGATAAGGATCCTTCTGTGAGGTTGGGTCGACTACCTCCTCTGACTAAGTAGATCCGGGACCACGATGGCCCGGGATGACGAAACCATGGGATCTTGATCGGGCCCATCATCCATTCCCCCACCATCCGCTTTAAGTGCAGGATGATGAAATTTCTACTTTAAATATCAAACTCTCCAAATTCTCAAATTTAAATCCAGTTCTCAAGTACCCAAATCATAACCCAATTTCCAAATCCAATTTCTATCAGTATCTAATCCAGTGCTGCTACTATATGCCAGATAACACGTATATTCTACGTATTTGATCGACGACTAGCCTTAATCGAAAGTTCTCTCTCGTGATCGGGAGGGGTAATTAACTATAGGGGCTTGCGCCTATAGGAAACCAGAACTCAGATCATAAAGTCCTCACAAAATGAGGGCGAAATCTCTGGGTAGTGTCTTATCTACAAACCCATCTGCCTTCCAAAATTTACCCCGAAACTAATCCGTTAAAACTCCCTCACCAAAAAAATAAAAAGAAATCGCGCGGCGGGGAGGCCGGAAGTGCTGTCCATAGCCAGTGATGCATTTCCTCAATTGAGTTGTTCTTTCTAGCTCCTCCATTCTGGAAGTGGCTGAACAAGCAAAACTTGTGCTTTTAGCTAATCTTCTTTGGATTGATGAAATTCAGCTCAGGGCAACTCCCGAAAAAATTATCTTCCCTGTCACTCGAGGCTAAGAGGATGGCACTATTGATGGAAGAACTTATGTGCTGCTGCTGTTGCCCGTCTCCTACAGTGTCCCATGCGATCATGCATTGTTTGATAGCATAAAACAGATGTGAGCAGTCTAGCTCTTTTGCTGCTCTTCTGGAATTTTCCAATATTGATTCTGCTGCTGCATCAGAGGTTCTTCATGCACTGGCTTTGCTTTTCTGGGGCAAATAAAGCTTCTGGCCTTGAAAAAACCTCCATTGGCTGCTCTTGCTGAATATCCTCACACTTCATCCCTTTGGTTTTATGTGCAGCTGATGGAGCGCCCACACTACAAGAAATCTATTGAAGTTTTTGTCTAGGTTATGCCGTGATCAGGCCTGGTATTTTGGGTTCTGTAGTGTCAAAAAAAGCAGCCCACCAAACCAGGATGTGTAGCATCAATTGCTAGACGAGTGATTAGCTCCAGTCACCTTAAAGTTAAAAAGTAGGAGAGGGCTGCTCTACTTATCTGTGCTGCAAAAGATAACTGCCAGGAAAGTTGGTAGAATCTCTGAAATGACTCTAGTTTATGCATGAGCTTGATCCGTGCACTTGTGGGTACTGCTCCAAATGACGAGTTTATTTCTGATCATGGAGACATTAGATATATGCATCCACAGGATCCTATAGGAGAAACTATAAAATGCCGAAAGTAGTTCTGGCTTTGCCATAATTATGGTAATATAGTTTCCATTTGGCTGACTCTGCTTGCTAGCTTGTCATGATAAGGAAAAGCAAAGGCATTTTCATGGAGTTGGAGCACTTGAGTTTTCTTACGGAGAAGATTTCACAGTATTTATTTAGCTTCACAGGTATTGCCGCCCAATAAGTGTAGTTACTAATCATTCTGCCACTTTGAACCTTAATTTTAGTTGCTGTTGAAATAGGGAAATTGGCATTTTTTTTGGAGTGTACCTCCTGAATTTTCATAATATTTTTAATTTGAACCATTATTATTGTTATTGTTCATTTTATGATTTCCTTAGCGCAAGTGTTTCTTTCTGATTCTCTGAACTTTTTCCTACAGAGTGATTCAAAAGAAGATAATAATTGCATGGGTCTGTGCTTTACTGGGCTTGCTCTGCTCTTTCAAGACGGGATATCATCCGCATCGAATACCGCAATACATTGCATCCAGTCTTGCAATTATTGAAATCAGAGGAATTATCAAAACCAGATATTTTGTGCGCAAGCCCTGACAAGTTGTTTGTATGGTAGCAGAGGTACTTTGTTGGCTGTTGCAAATTCTGGCGCTGCTGGGGGTCATTTTCATTGCTTGGTTGTTGCTTGATACAGATATATCTGACTTCCTTGAATTGTCAGATGAGTTTCACTGTACGAAATCCAGAACAAATTTCCCTAGGACAGAAACTGTTCAGAGTTGATTGATATTAGGGTTGGTGCTACTTCTTAGAAAAGCCATTTTCCTGCACTTGTTGGATCTCCTCAAGACAATGCCAGATCGTCCTGGTTGCACCTTTTCTTTCATTGGGCCTCCTGAATTCACTTGCTGAAGATTGCTCTCCAAATTAAGCTTGTAATGGTAGAAGCAGGGGCACTTGAGGCACTACAAAGTATCTTTCTCTTGGGCCGCAAGATGTACAGAAGAGGCTGCAACAGAATACTGGGGATTGCTATTCAACAGTGCTGAGATAAGACGGCATTTGAATCTGGTTTTGGTGCTGGGTCAATCAACTAGTGGCAGTCTACGGGCTGGCGGAAGGAAATTCCAGATTACAGTGCTGCAAAAGCATTTGGAGAACTTGTTTTCCTCAGACCATATCAGAAATGGGTGAATCGCCCGACAGCTGTTCAACCACTAGTTGAGGATACTTTAATACAGGACTCAGAACGAGAGCAACATGCTTCCATTGCTGGCGCTTTGTTCGACTGCTAGGTGACAATCCATCTAGAGGCCTGGCTGTTGGGGATGCGGAGATTGAATGCTGTGGATGTTTTCTGCAGAATTCTTTCTTCAAAACTGTTCTGTGGAGCTGAAAGGGGAAATGCTGCTGAGCTATGTTGGTGTTCTATTTGAAATACAAGGTTCGGTCCACTATGGGCTGCTGCACGCGCATAGAGCCTTGGTGGCGCTCCTAGTTATGGAGTTCAGCCCCGCTCAGCATTCAGCAGTTCGTGCTTTGAAAAGCTTTGGATTGATGAGCAACTGGCAGAAGTAATTGCTGCCCATGGAGCTGTTGTTCCTCTGATCGTTTCGTTTGGTCGAAATTACATGCTTCATGAGGCAGTGTCTAGGGCTTTGGTAAAGTTAGGAAGAGACAGGCCATCTTTGTAAAATGGAAATGGTCAAAGCTGGGAGTTATTAAAGCATTGCTTAACATCCCTGGAAGAAGCTCCTGATTTTCTCTGTTGCCGCATTTGCAGAATTGCTTCGTTATTCTTACTAACCAATGCTGACATTGCGAAGGGGTCCCTCAGCAGCCAAGTTTTGGCTGCCCTTTTCTCACTGTTTGTAAGGCCAGAGATTGGTTCCTTGATGGAAGCATAGCGGTTACAAGTTCTTGTAAACATTTTAGAGCAACCTCAATGTCGAGTGGATTATATCTTACTTCCCCATCAAGCTGTTTGAACCAGTGATATCTTTTGTTGGATTCCACCAACTCAAACCTGAGCCATTGGCTGCAAGGAACTTTTGTTCTCATCTTCTGTTGGAGGAACACTGCAAATGATCCAGTTCACAGAGCAAGCAGTTGCGACCCTAATTCAAATTCCTTGGATCAGGTGTTCATGTCTTTACAACAGAGAGCCATAAAAGCTCTTGTTAATATTTCACTTACTTAGGCCTAATACAATTGCCAAAGAGGGTGGTGTATACGAGTTGTCCAAAGATTTGCAGGCTGATCCGCCTTACCTTATGCTTTGTGGGAATTGCCTTGCTTCTGTTTTATCCAGCAATTCTCAATATAGTTCAAGAATATTCTTGGAAGTTTCCTGTTGCTGTATGGTACAATTGCTTCCGATCTGGAACTGAAAGCACAGTTTATGGTGCCATTAAACGCCTGCTTGTTCTGGAAAGTGATGATTCAACCAGTGCAGAAGCTATGGTTGAAAGCGGTGCTGTTGAAAGGCCCTTTTGGATTCTAAAAAATCATCAGTGTGAGGAAAACGGCTGCAAGATTTGTTGGAGACATTTTGCTAAATAATACAAAGATAAGAGAAACGAAGCTGCGAATTTCTTCCATCTCTCCATATCCATGTATGCTAGATCTCCTTCAAACCCAATCCCCAGGGCAGGAAGGTTGCTTGCAGCTCATTCTTCATAGCTCTTGGTGATCTTTTCACAGAATGAGGGGCTTGGCACGGACAACAGATGCTGTTTCGCCTGTCGAGCACTAGTAAATCTTCTTGAAGAGCAGCCAACCGGAGAAATGAAAGTGGTGGCCATCTGTGCCTTGCAGAACCTTGTTATGTACAGGCCGACCAATAAAGAGCTGTTGCAGAAGCTGGTGGTGTTTCAGGTCATATTGGATCTTATCAGTTCTGGCCATTCAGGACACATCTGTTCAGGCTGCAATGTTTATTAACTACTGTTCTCTAACTCATACTATCCAAGAATACGCACAGTGAATCTTGTTAGATCCATCACTGGTGAGTTTTCGTTGATATTTTGTGTGCTTCTCATACCAACTTCCATCTCCATGGAACCATAGTAAAAAAACTTATTTCATTCTTTCTTTTTGTCCATCAACTTCTAAATAAGAAGACCATATTTATTCCTTAATAAATAAAGTTACATATCACGAAGCTGAGTAATACAGAACTTCAAATTGATTTAAGATTTTAAATAAAAGGACCATGTCAAACTCAGCTAAAATGTTCTACACAAGATGAACTTCATCAAATTTATTAGCACGGCAACCCAAAAGACATTTAAAAATAAAATTTTAGTCAAAAAATACAATCTTAAATCATTAAGATACCGATATTTTTGACCTGAACTAATTATTTCAAGATTTGACTTACGCTTGCGAGCTAAATTATGGTTTCTCTATTTTATTTCTTATACTTAAATAATTTTAAATACCTAAATAAAACTTAAACCAGTTTTATAAAGAACAAGGAAAAACAGAAGGAAACTTATGGAGGCAAAGAAGATTGTGGCTATCTTATCGTTTGAAGGAGGGCTCGTTGTGGAGGCTTTAAGTCAAAGGAAGAAGGAGAGGGATATGTGGATGCAATGGGCAGAAGATAAAGGTTGGGAGGTTCTTTGGTGATTCAAGGGAGAAAGAATTTGAGGGGGAGTATAACTGTAGAATCTGGTACAGCACAGCATAGAGAAAAACATGAGGAAAAGACAAGAGCTGAAAGTAAAATTGTATTTGAATCTAGTGTTTACCGACAGTAAAAGCAAATATATAGACTAACGCCAGGTTGATGTAACCGGTCTAGATACATCTAATATAGCTGACGTGGAAATACAAAGATTTATTTTATTCTAATACACCCCACAAACAGAGGGATCTAGAAGAACCGCAGTTTGTCTCTTAGGTTGGCGGAATTTTCGCTTGGGAGAGAGGGTTTAGTGGAAGGAATATCTGCAATCTGATCATCGTGTAAACCGGTAGAATCTTTGATATTATTTTTTGAATATGATCGCAGACAAATCTTGATCAATTTCAATGTGTGTTGGTACGAGCGTGAAAGACCGGTTGTTTCGCGATAGCGATGCGGCATATTGTCACAGGAAGTTCACCGGTTGATCGGGTTTGATGCCGAAATCAGAAAGAGGCTTGACGAAAGCATTTATAATGGTGTTCACAGTAAGTGCAGCTACGATCTAATATTTCCGCTTCGGTAGAGAACGAGCGACTGTATTTGCTTTTGAACTTTCCAGGAGATGATGTTGTCGCCTTATGAATGTACAGTTAGCCTGACGTGGACTTTCCGGGAGACAGATCACCTGCCCAATCTGCATCGAGGAGAAAGAACGAAAGAAAAGATTACCTTTAGTTAAGGAATTCCGAAATGTTGTGCTTCCTTTATGTACCGAAGGAGTTGCTTGAAGAAGCATAAATGTGATTTGGGAGCGGATTATGCATGTGTTGCGACAGGAGATTGACACTGAACGCGATGTCCGGGACGAGTAAGAGTAAGTATTGAGGGAAGCCAATGATCCGTCGAAAGAGCGCCGAATCAGACAGATCGATCGAAGCAATTGTGAGAGGCAGTTTGTTGCAGCCGGATTTGCCGTGGGTCTTGCTGGTTTGGCATGGACCTACAAGTTGAAGAATGAATTAGCATTAATGTGCCTGAGAAAGAAAATACAGTTTTGATCAGATCGAATATTATGCGAGAAAGCTATAACGGACCAAAGATGTTTCAGAGCATAGGATTGTTTAGCTGGGTAATGAGATGATATTTCTGTGTCGTTGTTTCCAGTAATCAGAATGTCGTCCACATACAAAAGATATGATTTGTATGGGATTCTTGTGATATGAGAAGGATGGATCTGATTGACTGTGGTTGAACCCAAGCGCTGTTAGGGACGCAGTGACATTTGTAACCATTGACGAGGGGCTGTTTGAGTCCGTAGATACCTTGTGTAACCGGAAGACATTGATTCGGTTTGTTTGGTCTGTTCGAATCCTTTAGGCTGTAGCATGTAGACAGTCCGTTAAGATTACATGAAGAAAGGCATTTTCAACGTCTACTGTGAACTGACCAATTGTGATGAGCGCTATGGGAGAAGGTTCTGATGGTGGGAAGTTTTGTCGATAGGACTAAACGTTTCGGTGTAATTAATTCCGTACTCTTGATGGTTGACTTGAGCATACAAGACGTGCTTTGTAACGAGCTACCGAGCCGCGTCAGCATGAAGTTTGTTCTAAAGGTCCATTTGCATCCAAAGAATTGAGGCATTCGTGGAGTAGAACAGACTCAAAGTGCCTGTTTTTGAGAGCAAATATTTTCTTGGACACATTGCCTGGACGCCAATTCGTATACTTAGAGGCCTTCGGTATAGGTAGTGCGGGTTCAGGATCGCAGGGAGTTGTTGGTGAGAAGGTGAGTTTGCGAATAGGGCTTTAAGAGTGCGGTCATAGTGCGAATAGTCATGGGATGCCGAGGAGGAATACAGGAGATCTTAGATGGTTTACCGGTACAGTAAAAGAAATATTAGACTAACGCCAGGGTCTGATGTAACCGCGTCTAGATACATCTAATGAATGCTGACGTGGAAATTACAAAGACTTATTTATTCTAATAATAACACCTAGCATCGGCTCTTAAATCATGAGCCAAGGGCAATGAGAGCTAGGAGAATCACACCATTTTTTGTGTTGATTGGTGCTCAAGATGCTTGATTAAGTGATTTGCATGCACGAGTAGCAAAGGGGTCCAGAGTCAAGGTTGGGCTGTTCTGTCCAAGGGTAACTCCATTTGGACTATAACAGGAGTCTCAATTATGAGGAAATATTATAGAAGTAATAGTACATTGTTACTATAAATAAAATTGTGTATGATTTGTATTTGTTGGGAAGTAGGAAATTCATTGAAGGATAAGTTGAGCGAAAAACTAAGATTGGATGGTTGTGTTATAATTAAATGATTAGATTAATGTGGGCTCAAAAATTCGGCCC
>NW_021495765.1:47575-53568 GCF_001605985.2 Dendrobium catenatum
GCCCATAATGACGACAATTATAATGACAGTCGACATCCTGGAGAGTCTTCCAGGAGATCCCATCATTCTCCTACTTCATCCAAAGAGAAAGTTCATTTCGATTGTAGTCAGCGGATCGAAGAAGTAATCATTCCAAGTCAAGAGCCTGAAATTCAGTGGCGACGCCGCTCAGAAATTCAGGTACAAGAAGATGAAGAAGAATATGTCGATGATGTACTATGGAAATCGAAGTGTTTCGTATGGTCAGCCACATTGATGTTGAAGAAGATGATGGTGATGAAGAAGAACAGCAATCACAGCCGCACGTTCGTGTTTATCGACGCCGTCACAGGGCTAGATCCATTGCCAGCCGAAGTGCTCGCTCCTCAGAAGAAGGAGATGAGGAAGAGGAAGAGGTCGGAAAAAATCCCTTCGCTGGCGAAGATATCACACTCGCTGAAATGAGAAATCAAATGAGGCGACAGATGCGAAGAAAAGACAGAGAAATCTCTCAGTTAAATGATAAAATGGCTGAGATGATGACTCAAATGACGGCCATGATGGAAATGATGCAGAAGACCACTTCTGTGGGCCTGCACCGGCTCAACCCGTCAACCAAGCTGCTAATTCTCAAAACCCTCAAGCTCCTCAAGCCTCAAGAGTGAAAGGTGTACTTGAAGGTGGCAAAGAAATTGATGATCCAATCTGCCAGCGTACTCCACAAAATATGGCGAGTGCCTCTGAACCTGTAACTGCATCGCAGTTGGAGGGCTTAATCAGTGAAAAGATCAAGGCCATTATAGCTGCTGAACAGGCAGAGAAGTTGGTAGGAAAAAGTCGCCCGTACCCGACAGAATACGATCAAGTGCCCTATCCAAAGGGATATTCTGTACCGAAGTTTAACATCTTCGATGGAAATAAAAATCCCAGGCAGCATCTCGCACAATTCAAAGCTACCTGTGGGAACACAGGGGGTAATGATGCTCTACTATTCAGGAAATTCGTAAGCAGCTTGAGTGGAACTGCTTTCGAATGATATGCCGAGCTGCCAAATGATTCTCTGAAGACCTTCGCAGAACTAGAGGCCTTGTTCGTGAAAAGATTTGCCAGTGCAATAGATAAGACTACTATCGTTGATCTTGCTCTCGATAAAAGGAGAAAGGATGAATCAGTGACTAGATACATAACACGCTGGCGCAATCTCAGTATGAAGTGCGAGCAGCAATTAGAAGAAGAACATGCAGTTCAACTACTGATGGGAAACATTGATGACAAAATGCAACATTTCTTGTGCATGGCTTCAATTACTACCTTCCAAGATCTATTGGATAGGGTGGCAAAATTTGAGAAGTTAAACTTATCAAAGTCTGAAAGCCTCCCTGACAAACTTAAAAAGGCTAAGGCGCCTGATGCTAGGAGAAATGATGTTTACTCCGCATTCCCTCCTAGACCTGATAAAAGTAAAAGGGCAGTATATAATGTGGATAAAGGAAAACAGCCTATGCAGTATGAAGAAAAATAAAAACAGGCTTACAATCTAAATTCTCAGCCAAAACTAGTTCTTGGAGGAAATGACAAACCTCGAACCTTTCCTGGTGGAGGAGAGTGTCAAAGGAAAACTACAGGAATTGGTGATAGAACATTCCCTTCCCTCAAAGAGAAAATGAATAAAGAATATTCATTTAAGAGGGAGAGTGTCGCTAAATTGTTCCGACAAGCACTCAAGAATGGTCTGGAGTTTCCAGAATACAAAAGACCTGAAGAGTCCAAACACAGTAGCGACCCAAACTACTGCCCATATCATCGAGTAATAGCCATCCAATTGAGGATTGTTATGTCTTCAAAGATTGGATAGACAAGAAATATAAAATGGGAGAATTAACATTATCAGATAATGTGTTAGTTCGTCCTAAAAAGGAATCCACCCGGGTGGTGACATCCTCTTCCGTACTCCCGCCTAAAGAAAAAAATGAAAGAACCTATTCAAGATGAGAAATGGGAGACCGTCGTCTCCAACAAGACAACTAAAATGTTGAAACAGCTAGAAGGAGTTCCTGGTGTCAAGTGGAAATCTCCTACTGAGCCAGTACTGAACTTAAAATGGTTGCCTGTATCACAAGCATCCACCTCTAAACAGCAACCTGGCCAAGCTAGCTCATTCAAATCTAGTAAAGAAAAGCCAAAGTCTTTCAAGAAGAAATCCAAATTGAAGAAGTCTGTGGTAAAGAAGACTGCAACTCAAAAGGCTATTGATAGTTTGGGTGAATATTACCAGACTGTTAGGAGGTCTGTTAAGCTCGGTGATTTTATGAAAGAGTTTAAAATAGATGAAAATGAAGAAAAAGCTGAGGCTGAATCTCTTCCTACAGAGATATGTCAAATCATCTCAACGACAACAGAAAGGGAGAAATACGCTGAAGAAGCGGCCCCTGAGTTCTGTCTAATGGTCTCATCAATGGAATTCAGTTCAGATGATCTATGTTTTCCAGATGATGAAGATTAAAACCCAAGCATAGAATTACAAATGAAACAAGTGAAATTGGGAGACAATTCCGAGTTTACAAGTGAATCCCCAGACACTACAATGGCTGACTCTGAAGATAATGATTCATCAAACAAATCTGAATCAGATGAGGTGGCCTAAATACAGTTGAGAAGTGGCAAGGTACTGCCGTCTCCACCAAAGAACAGGATCCCTAATAAAGATAAGGGAAAAGAGATAGTTATCAATGAAGATATTATCCTTGAAGATCCCAAGAAAAATAATACTTTATCCAAGGGGATAGATTACAATATCTTATCCCACTTGAGTAAGATCCCAGCGCAACTCAGCATATATGATGCTCTCTTGATGTCTAAAGACCTTCGAGAAACTTTGATTCAAGCTCTCAAGGACCCCGAAAGATATGAGACATATTTTGTTGAACGCAACTTGACGGAAGTCTTGCAAGCTCGAAATGATCCTCTCATCACCTTTGTTGAGGATGATATGATGCTTGGAACGGCAGATCACAATCGCCCTTTATATGTTACGGCAAAGAGCGACGGTATGATGATCAGACAAATTTTGATCGATCCTGGATCTTCCGTAAATCTCATGAGCTTGAAAGCTTTGAGATCCCTCTGTCTCGACGTAGAGCATCTTGGCCAAGACAAGTTGATGGTACACGACTTCAATGAGAAAGGACAGAAAACCCTTGGATCGTTTATGCTTCCTCTTGTATTTGGAAAACTTCACACAGAAGCCAAATTCCATGTAATTGATGCGGACACTTCGTTCAAGGCGTTATTGGGTCGCCCCTGGCTGCATGAATACGGCGTTGTCCCTTCAACATTACACCAGTGCATGAAGTATCTCAGACAAGGAGAAGAATTCAGTGTTTCTAGTGATATTCAGCCCTTTGCAGTACATGAGGTAACAGCTTATGAAGATGCTAAGCACTTCATGCCAAAGAAGCAAAAGCCTTCGAGTCCCCTTGAGGCTAAGGCATCAAATTCAAAGGCTGCAAAGAAATCCAAGCAAGAAGATGAGAAGAAGCGTGTAGGAAGAAAGAAGGCAATGCCGACTTTTCCAAAAGCACCAAGCATTCCCAAAGGAAAGAAGCATGTACCTCATCTTGGGAGTGACACGGATGAAGATGATGTTACTCCTGCAAAATGTCGAAAAATATGCCAGTCCACGGATGAATGGAGTAGGTAGGTTGAATTTTCAAATGATGATTATGACTACGATTCTATTTATATGAACACGGTGCAGAATGTGTTCTCTAGAAGAATAGACAATCTGTCAATTTCAGACAACATACTCATAGTCACGCGTGTTCCTTTGCAACATTTCAAAGAACTCATTTCGCGTGAGGTTCATAAAGTTGAAGAAATCGCCACCCTCTATCTGCCTCCCCATAAAAATGGGACTATACCAAAGAATGTGCTATATTCTACGAGAGTTCGTGAAGAGGAGAATCATGACTGGGATTGCATGCTCCTCGATTTCGAAGAACTATTTCCTACGAGGTTACCCAAGTTCAATACCAAGAATATTCAAAGAATGCTACGAAAGCAAATTAATATTCCTACTACAAAGCGACAACTTCGTACAAGCTTGGGCCTCTGGTATGGAAGGAATCCACGTCCATTACGACGAAAAGATATAGATACATATAAAGGTATCGGATTCATCAAAAGAAAATTCTTCCGGAAAGAGATTTTTCAGACAATCACATGCATGAAAATTGAATCCAATGATGATGGCGATGAGATTTATGAAGCTGATGCTCGTGATGATCAACCCGTAGAGGCTGAGCCTACACCAGAAGAACTGGAAGATGGTGGACAAGCTACTACGATGGACGAGCTCGAAGAAGTCAACTTGGGAACTGAGGAAGACTCTCGCCCAACCTTCATTAGCTCTCTTCTACCAGAAGATCAAGTTGAAGAAATGAAAGAGCTTCTTTGTGAATTCAGATATTACTTTGCTTGGACATATGCTGAGATGCCTGGCTTATCCCCTGATGTGGCAGTTCACAGATTAGCCATCAAGCCTGATGCAGCACCCGTCAAACAAGCTCCAAGGAGAATGAGATTGGAGATCGAAGAGTAGGTGATTGCAGAAACAAAGAAGCTCATAGAAGCAGACTTCATCCGAGAAGAAAAATATGCCGACTGGATTGCCAATATCGTCCCTGTAAAGAAGAAGAATGGTCAGATTCGTATCTGTATCGACTTCAGGGACCTCAATAAGGCGTGCCCAAAAGATGACTTTCCGCTTCCAGTATCAGAACTTCTCGTTGACAATACTTCCAACTACGACATGTTCTCATTCATGGATGGATCGTCAGGCTACAATCAAATCAAAATGGCACCTGAAGATGAAAGACATACATCATTCAGAATACCCATAGGCATATTCTGCTACATAGTTATGCCATTCATCCTGAAGAATGCTGGTGCCACTTAACAACGAGCGATGACTCGTATATTTGATGATTTGATCCATCAAAAGGTCGAATATTATGTAGATGACTTGGTCATTAAGAGCATGGACCGAAAAGATCATTTAGATGACTTGAGGATCGTGTTCAAAAGAATCAGAAAATATCATCTAAAGATGAACCCTCTCAAGTGTGCATTTGGAGTATCCTCAGGGAAATTCCTAGGGTACGTTGTCCGACATCGAGGCATCGAAGTCGACCCCAACAAGATCAAGGCAATCATAGAGATGCCACCTCCAAAGAGCCTCCGACAAGTCCGTTCCCTACAAGGTCAACTGGCTTTCATTCGGAGATTCATATCGAATCTGTCGGGTAGGTTCCAGCCTTTTTCAAAACTAATGAAGAAAGATGTTCGATTCAAATGGGATGAAGAGTGCCAAGAAGCATTTGACAGCATCAAAAGATATCTGTTGAATCCTCCTATTCTCGCGGCGCCAATCCCGGGGAAGCCTCTTATACTGTATACGGCAGCACTAGAAGAGTCCCTCGGAGCACTATTGGTTCAGCATAATGAAGAAGGCAAGGAGAATGCACTCTACTACATCAGCCGGAGATTGATAGGAGCAGAAATTCGCTACTCTCCAATTGAGAAGCACTGCTTGGCCCTGATTTTCGCAGTTCAGAAGCTCCGCCATTATATGCTATCTCACAAAATCACCTTGATATCAAAGATCGATCCGCTGAAGTTCTTGATGACAAGATCAGCGTTGACAGATCGTTTGGCAAGGTGGGCAGTGATTTTACTACAGTTTGATATCATATATGTTCCTCAAAAGGCAGTGAAAGGACAGGTGTTGGCAGATTTTCTCGCTGCACATCCTATCCCTGCAGATTCACCGCTCAACGATGATCTACCTGACGAGCAGATCATGAATGTTGAAGAATAGGAGACGCTACTAGTATGGGAAATGTACTTTGATGGAGCATCATCAATCAAACGTGCTCGGCCTCCAAATCTAGAGAAATCTCAAGCCGGAATCAGACTTATTTTCGTGGCGCCCGAGGGAGGCATAATGAGATTCT
>NW_021495766.1:0-306 GCF_001605985.2 Dendrobium catenatum
GGCTTCTCCGCCTAGCTATGGGGGCTAAAGGAGAGTCGCATTATAGTGCAATACTTGGAGGGTGCCTCCAAGGAGTGGACGTAGGTCAAGGTTTGACTGAACCACTATAAAATCGATGTGTTCTTTTTTTATTATCGCTTTCGCATTTATTTTTCTTCTGCACTTTGATTGTGGTGATTTGGTTCGTGTTTTTAGTTTTAAAGTTTTCAAATTCACCTCTCTCTTTACTTAGCCTTGGGCCAGTTCTATAGGGCCTAACATCCCTTACGAACTTTCTAGTGCCATCAGAGCACTTTCAAGTGGTAT
>NW_021495767.1:0-319 GCF_001605985.2 Dendrobium catenatum
AAGGCCCATAATGGCGACAATTATACTGACAGTCGACATCCTGGAGTCTTCTAGGGGATCCCGTCATTCTCCTACTTCAACCAAAGAGGAAGTTCACTTCGATCGTAATCCACGGGTTGAAGAAATAGTCATCCCAAGTCAAGAACCTGAAATTCAGTGGCAACGTCGCTCAGAAATTCAGGTACAAAAAGATGAAGAAGACTATGGTGATGAAGATACTATGGAAATCGAGGTGATTCGTATGGTCAGCCACGTCGATGTTGAAGAGGAAGAAGATGATGGTGATGAAGAAGACCAACAATCACAGCCACACGTACGT
>NW_021495768.1:0-232 GCF_001605985.2 Dendrobium catenatum
TTGCTTTCTTGTACCCTCCTTTTTTATATGTCAAAAGAGGGAGAAGTTTATGAGGTTCTTTTTTCATCAATCCTAAATTTTTTCCATTAATTGTTTTCGTAGTGGTTTGCCATCATCAAAAAGGGGGAGATTGTTGCAAATCTATTTTTTTCATTGCTTATGTTTGGATGATTGACAAACACTACTTCTTTTGGATTACTTGTTGCTTCTAACTTTTCAGGAATCGAAGACC
>NW_021495769.1:0-276 GCF_001605985.2 Dendrobium catenatum
CTAAATCCCTATCATCAAGAGTCCATTCAATAAAAGAAAGTGGAAAAGTAGAACTATTAAGTTTACCCGTCGAAGGTGTATAACCATCCATAACAAGCATCCACATGCGATAGTCAATTGATTGCAAAAATATAGACATGTGAATTTTCTAAAAATCAAAAAGAATATTATCAAACAAAGGTGGTCTGGTAATAGAATACCCTTCCGCAGTATTACGATTACTAGAGTTAGCCATGGATCAAAATTCAAAAAGTTTTCAAATTTATTTTTATGAAT
>NW_021495770.1:0-207 GCF_001605985.2 Dendrobium catenatum
TCCATTATCCACAAGAATTCTTTTGACATTATAACATTGGTCACCTATCCCCATATTAGTCACAAGCGGATCTTGATGAGGGGATTTTACTCCCTCCAAATCAGAATCATTAAAAGTAATATAATAATTAATATGAGCCTTCTTTGATGTCGTATTTTCATCTATAGCCTAAAAGACCTAATTAGATAATAAGGGGCATCCTACGAT
>NW_021495771.1:0-241 GCF_001605985.2 Dendrobium catenatum
AAGTTATGCAGATGTAATGTAAATGCGGCATGTGCTATGCGAATTCATGTCTAAAATTCAAGACTCAACAAGATGAACATGAGGTGGTGCAAGAGATTTGATATGCAAGATGAATGAAATATGGATTCACACATACATTTTAAACAAAGAAGATTTTGGAAGACAACAGACTACAAAACACACGCAACAACATACTAACTCACGCGAACATATAGCTAGACAAAGTGGACGAGTCACAAAA
>NW_021495772.1:0-223 GCF_001605985.2 Dendrobium catenatum
TAAATTCCCTGACACTGACTGAATCTCATAGGATCCAAGCCCCTTATGCCTCCCTTTTGTGCTCACGGCACCAGAACAGATGTGCTTATAGCACCAGAACAAATATACTTATTGTACCAGAATACATATATAGTGCTTATAGCACCTAAACAGATTTTCTCGGATCCGGAACAAAACAGATTTCATATTTCAGATTTCAGATTGAGCTCATTTCAGATTTCCC
>NW_021495773.1:0-312 GCF_001605985.2 Dendrobium catenatum
CATAAACTAGTGAAGTGCACCAAAAGCAACCCTAAAGTGCACTAAAAACGCACACAAAGTGCACCTAAAGCGCACTTAAAGGGCAGTAAAAGGGCACTTAAAGAATACCTAAATGGCAATTAAAGGGCAACAAAAGGGCAGCTAAAGCACAACTCTATCATGAAAAGCATATGTCATTAGCTCTAAAAATGATGACTATATGAAAAGTGAAATAAGTTATATATGGGGGATAGGCCCGCACAAGTAAAGGCGAAAGATCTGATGAGGTAAGCCTACACTCTTAACTCTAGAAGTTGAGAAATTTGACTCAAC
>NW_021495774.1:0-307 GCF_001605985.2 Dendrobium catenatum
TAGTATCAACTCTGAGATAGGCAAGAGTCTTTATGTTCATCACGTTGACCGATGCACCCGGATCAACAAGGACTCTTGATAACTTGAAGTTTCCCACATCTACGGTAATGTAGAGGGGGCGATTGTGGTCGGCAGTCCCCAAGAGTAAATCTTCGTCTGAAAAGGTAACCCCGGGGATCTCTTTGAAGTAGAGAGCCTCACCTTTTGAAGTTGCAGCCACTGTGTTAAGCAAATCTCGGGGTCGAGAAGTGCTTTAATTAAAGACTCCCGCATTTCTTTAGAGAGAAGGAGGGCGTCATAAATACTT
>NW_021495775.1:0-300 GCF_001605985.2 Dendrobium catenatum
GAGTGATGTTGGGCACAGGAAAGGTAGAAATGGGAAGAGGAGTTTATAGAGGAGTAGTGCGCGATGATTCAGGGGATCCAGGTGAGGGAAGAATTTCTTCCTTTGGAGTTGGGGAGCACTAATGTCATTATAGGGATGAAATGACTGCAGACCTTAGGGGAGACCAAAGTAAATTGGGGTGCTTTGAGGATGGAGCTAATGGTGGAAGGAAAGAAGATGGTGATCCAAGGCGACGCAGGGCTATCCAGGACCGGCGTGTCTCTCAGATCCATGATCAGAACCATACATGAGGTGGGAGCT
>NW_021495776.1:0-244 GCF_001605985.2 Dendrobium catenatum
TCATATATTTTAGATCTTCTGAATGAAGGACTATTATTCAGGATAATCCAAAAAAGGGCCACCGAATCGGTACACAATGTTGTCTTTGAAAGGTTTTAAAACTTGATGAGATTCAACTTTTCTCAAAGGAAGCATTCATCCTTGGCCCAAGTTGGTGTACACCACACAATCCAACATATACTTCTTCTATAATCTTCTGTGCTTCTTCTTTATTCAGATACAATAACCACATCTGATCGAGTGA
>NW_021495777.1:0-1232 GCF_001605985.2 Dendrobium catenatum
ATAAAGGCTTGATGTTGTTGTTGTTGTTGTTGTTGTTGTTGCCAAATCTATGAGTAGGGGTGTCCCGCTGTAGTCTTAATGGGATTTGACCTTACTTTGTTAGAGCCTCTACTGCTTTGCCAGTTTGCCTTAGAGGGATTGCACCGAAAGTCCGGAATCACAGGATGACTCGAACTAATCTCACATGGCCAGCCGTCCATAATCCACATCAAGGCTCAAGCGGTCAAGCCGTCAGGCGTCAACACGTCCGTCGTCTGCATTCCGGCCGTCCGCTACTCGCAGAGACGCGGACTCCCCTAGTCTGGAAACGGCGACTTCACAGTTCACGCCGCGGTCTGCACTACGCAACGCACCGGGCCACCGGCTGTCGTTAATGTCCCGTCGAGTCCGCACTCCGTCAGCTTCCATTCAGACTGCAACGTCTCTAGCATCGCCTCCCCTGCCATTGTTTCGCCTAGTCAAAGGGGTTCGCGGGTCGTGCTGGGTCAACCTGGCAACCCGTGCGGGTCGGGTTCGGGTTTAATTTTCTGACCCGTTTATATAAACGGGTCAGGTTCGGGTTAACTGGTTTACGCCCGGGTCAAGTCGGGTTCGACCAGAACCCGACCCGTCGACCCGAACCCGACCCGTCGACCCGAATTGACACCCCTATAGTGCAATCTTTGTTCTCAAAGTCAATATGAGGAATTGCTCCTACATCTATTATTTGGAGGAAGGTGACAAAAATCAATCTATGAAAATCTTAAGAAACTCTCTTCACCATATCATTTAGTTAGGATTCTCTCAAATCTCATCCTTATGTTGGCTTTTCTTAGCCTCTCCATTCAATTCAAACTTATTGAAGGAAACTCTTCGTGCCATTTAGGCATAACACATCATCAAATATTTTCATCATATATAGGAATATATTAGATACTAAGGATAGTGAAAGATATATGTATGTTGACCTCAATATTAGTGCTAGATTGAGTAGACCGCGCAAGGTGAGTTTCAAAAGTGAAAGAGCACAACATTACGCATAACTCACTCAACGCGCGTCGACCAAAAACCAAAATCACCAAAATGATCACCTTTCATGAAACAAACAACGTCGATGTGTCAAGAGTAACGAAAATAGCTAAGATCGACACCTACATTGATTGGAGTTGTCGATCGACAAAAACTTAAAGTTCGTGCTCGCAAATCAAGGTGGCAACATTTGCAAATGATGACAATGACGTAGAGAATGAGGT
>NW_021495778.1:0-201 GCF_001605985.2 Dendrobium catenatum
GGGGAGGAGGGGTGAAGTAGTGTTTTAAAAATTCTTAAACAAAAAATTATGATCTTTTGAAATATTTTAAAATCACAAACCAAATAATCATTCACCACAAGAATAAAGTGCAGAAATTAAATGTAGAAATGTAGTAAGAAAGAACACACAAAATTTTATAGTGGTTCGGTTAACTTGACCTACATCCACTCTATAGAACCT
>NW_021495779.1:0-238 GCF_001605985.2 Dendrobium catenatum
AGTAAAAAAGAATGTCTATTTCGATAATAAAAAAATACGGCCCTTTTTATTGCATCTAAATGATAAGGTGCATGTTAATTGTTAGCTGATAAGTTCTCCTAATAATGTAATATTACTCATTATATGCACAATTTAAATAATTTTCATAAAGAATGATTTGCAAAAGCCAAATTAAAAGTAAGAGAGAAGCATTAATAGACTTGTCTATAATTTAAACATTAATTGACAATACATTCAA
>NW_021495780.1:0-329 GCF_001605985.2 Dendrobium catenatum
TGGAGCTTCATCACCAGGCATGAAAATTTTTGTTAACCAATTTTGAAATTCAAATGCAAACCCTGGTAATAGTGCGATAAATATGAATTCACCTATGTTGCTTAACAAAAATTCTTATGGAAAAGACGGAAGTTTATATGAGGTTGACAAGGATGATTTTGTCGTGTTGGAAAGTAATGAGGCAATGGGTACAATGTGGAAAAATATAGAGTTATGAAGAATACTAATAATGATGGTAAAAATAATGAAACTGGTGGATTGAAAAATGAGATTATTTCAACTTGGTAGAAACCTCAGAACATCAAATGCTCTTACAAGTTTGAATGACT
>NW_021495781.1:0-481 GCF_001605985.2 Dendrobium catenatum
AAGTGGAATAAAGATAAGGGTAACAAAAAATTTAAAAATTCTATTGATATGATTTGTTTTAAATGGAAGAAGCTGGGATATGTTTAATTTGATTGTCCTACACTTAAGGCTCACCAAAGTAAGGAGAAGGGAAAGAAGAAACCTAAGTTCAGGAAGGACAAGAAGTGGTTCCGAAAGGTGACTGGCCAGATTTTGCATCTGACTCCTCTGAGATTGAAGTTGAAGAGGAGATAACAAACTTGTGCTTGATGGTAGACATACATCTTGGTTAGTCCTACCAAGAAGAGGTATGTGAATTAACCTACAATCAATTACTTAAAGTTTTTGAAGAAATTCATGCATCATATAAGAAACTTAAGAAATGCATGCTAGCTTTTAAATTTTCCAATCATCTTAAAGAACTAATATTAGGAGACCCTTCTCAAGGTGTTAAAACTAGGCGTGGACTTAGGAAGGAAGTAAACTACTCAGCCTTTATCTC
>NW_021495782.1:0-699 GCF_001605985.2 Dendrobium catenatum
ACAAAAATATTGTCTTCCCCTATTTTAAAATTTTTATTCTAGTGAGGGCGAGATTAGAAGAATTTTTTTTTAATTTTACAAATTCAACTATTAATATTTGCCATCATAAAAAAGGGGGAGATTGTTGCAATTCGAGCTTATGTGTTTATGTTTTTGCACTTTCTATTATCTACTTATATTTGCAATATATATTTATTTGTGTGTATACTAATATTTTAAGAATACCATGCAACATCAAACAAAGAGTCAAAGCACAAGATTGGGTTGAATAATGTTATGTTGTAAATGGGTTTGTAATATTCAATGATGTAATTTTTGATTTATTGAGTCAAGTCTTATAAGGGTGTACGCTTGCTTGGTGACCATGCACACACACACACACACACACACACACACACACACACACACACACACACACTGAAGGGAGTGAGATCTATTCAAATCTATAAGATCATGTTTTAAGCTAATCGTACTGGATGATTTTGGCTCATCCAGGACGTCCTTTATGATCTTGGAAAAGAGCCACCAATGACAATTTAGGCAAGCATTTAAGTTTAAATTTTTGTTCAAATCATCCTGGATGATCATATCATCTCGGACGATCAATACAAATCATGCCTGAATTGATCCTGTGATTAGGGGACCAATTATGGCTAAAGTTTTCAATCCGATCATCCTGGATGATTTTTATATCGTACA
>NW_021495783.1:0-238 GCF_001605985.2 Dendrobium catenatum
CTTTCCGGTGGAATATTTTTTGACGGATTTTCCGGCGGATTTCTGGCAGATTATGATGAAATATTTCCGACTAATTTTCAAGTAGGTTTCCGACGAATTTAAAAATTTCAGAAAAAAAATCATAGTTAGTAAATTTTAGCTTATTTAAAATAATTATAATTTTAATGATTTATTTTAATTAATTATAAATTTGATAAATTATTAAAATTAAATGTTAATGTAATAACTTATTTTAAAT
>NW_021495784.1:0-494 GCF_001605985.2 Dendrobium catenatum
TCCAAACAACCTGGCCAAGCTAGCTCATCCAAGCCTGACAAAACAAGATCAAGGCTTCTAAGAAGAAAGCTAAATTGAAGAAGCCTAAAGAGAAGAAGACTGCAACTCAAAAGGATATTGATAGTTTGAGTGAATACTACCAGACTACCAGGAGGCCTATTAAGCTCGGTGATTTCATGAAAGACCTCAAAATAGATGAAAAGGAAGGAGTTGAGGATGAATCCCTTCCTACGGAGACATGCCGAGTCATTTCGGCAACATCAGAAATATCATATAGGGAGAAATACGCTGAAGAAACGGCACCTGACGTCTGTTTGATGGTGTCATCAATGGAATTCAATTCAGATGATCTATGTTTTCCAAATGATGAAGATTCATATCCAAGCATAGCGTCGCAAATGAAGTAGGTGAAACTGGGGGACAATTCTGAGTCCACAGGCGAAACTCCAGAAGCGATAATGGCAGACTCCGAAGAGAATGCTCTATCAAATAAG
>NW_021495785.1:0-881 GCF_001605985.2 Dendrobium catenatum
GTTGTTTCTTGTGTTCAAACACAAGGTGGTTTGACCACATTTCCAATTTAAGTTGCATTACATAAAGGATCAGCCTTTAGCCCAAATCTTTTTGCTTTGGTCATGAATGTTCTTACTAAAGATTTGCAAAGAGGATGCTCCATGTTGTATGCTTTTTGCTATTGATATTCTTCTTGTTGATAAAATTAAAGAGAGAATTGAAGGTAAACTTGAATTATGGAGGTCAACCTTATAGTCTAAAGGTTTTCGTTTGAGTAGATCTAAAGCCGAATACTTAAAGTGTAATTTTAGTAGTAATAGATCTAATAGGGTGTTTGTGACTTTGAACGATCAAGCCATTAATAAGAGTACACGTTTTAGATATTTTGGGTCTATTGTTCAGAGTGATGATGAAATAGATAGGGATATTATTAGTAGAATTTATGTTGGTTGGTTGCAGTGGAGGAATGCATCGGGCTTATTGTGTGATAGAAAAATACCACTCAAACTTAAGAGAAAATTTTATAAGATGGTGGTTAGACCTGCAATGCTTTATGGCGCAGAGTGTTTGCCATTAAAAGAGAAGCATAATATTAAGTTAAGTGTTGCAGAGAGGAGGATGCTCAAGTTGGATGAGTGGCTTTACTCTTAGAGACAGGATATAAAACGAGCATATACGTGAAAAAGTTGGAGTAGCTCTAGTGGTTGATAAGATTAGAGTCTTCTTAGATGGTTTGGTCACATAAAATGGCAGCCTTCCGATGATCCGATTAGGAGAGTAAATGTATTTGATTTGACCTATATTAAAAAAGGTTGAGACAAGACTTAAAAAGATTTGGTTAGAAAATATTAGAAATGACCTTTATTTATTAGATCTAAAAGACAATTTGACTCTGAAAAGA
>NW_021495786.1:0-447 GCF_001605985.2 Dendrobium catenatum
CTATATTTAAAGCCAAAACATCCACCAACCTCAGCACTACACTCTTCCAATACGAAATTTGCCTCATCCTTATATCAAAAGCTTGTTCTACAACAACATCACGCCTCCCCCGCAGATGAGACACATCCACTTCACCAACAGCTTTAAGGATTACTTTTGTAGGTGTAAAGTTATTGTGAACCACTTCCATGAAGCGTTCCTGTTGCTCCATTAGCTCCACCCACTTCTTCATATAATCAGGACTTAAAGTAAAGTCTGTAACCATTTCCATTTCTATAATTTCTTTTACATTCCGAATCGAGCGTCCCCTCATTTTCTCAATAAGATTGAGTGCCGCCCTTCTGCTGCACGCCTGAAGAGGTGGATAATTCTCCGATGCCTCGTCAAGAACTGCCACCACTAAATCTTCCAAGTAAATCCATACCTTCTCAACAAAATCCTGCGGGA
>NW_021495787.1:0-1514 GCF_001605985.2 Dendrobium catenatum
TAGCAAATGGTCATTCTGATCTACTTCTAATGCAAGTTTGTCAAGTCTATCAAAAGCTTCTTCTAGTTCAACATGAGTGATTTTCAAGGTTTCAAGCAATTTAGTTAGTTCAATATGCTTCTTATTTAACGCATCATACTCATCACAAGTAGCATATAATATCTATCTAAATCAGAATTTTCTTTGACTAAATTAGCATACTCAGTGTGTAAACTACTAAACTCAATATTAAGACTAGCATGCATCTTTTTTAATTTCCTATACGAGTCATGATTTTTTTTAGAAATAAGCAATAAATCTTCATATGAAAGTTGACATACCTCATCTTGATCTGATTGATCAAGATTATTGTTAGCCATTAGACACAAATTTGTTACCTCTTCTTCTTCTGATGATGATGATTATGAGGTAGAGTCTGCCCAAAAAGCTTTTTGTGTCTTCATTTTTCCTTTCTTATACTTGGCTTTGTCCTCACTCTTTTCCTTAGTAGGTTGTCTCTTAAGTTGGGACAATCAGCTCGAAGGTGACCTGGCTTCCTGCACTCAAAATATATTGTATTAGATGAAACTTTATTAAACTTTGAGCTTTTACCATTATTCCAGCTGTTCTGATGACGCCTTTGTTTTCTCTTTAAGAAGTTCTTGAATTGTCGGGTTATCAATGTTATATCATCTTCTTCCTCCCCTGCAGAACTATTACTTTCTGAATTATTTACTTTTAATGCCACCGTTTGGTCCTTCTTGTTTTCACCTGCATCACTTTGCCTTTGACTCACTCCTTGCTCGTATGTAATAAGTGAACCAAGCAGATTAGCAATAGAATATACGTTAAGATATTTAGATTCAATGATGGTAGTAATTTTAGCATCATAGGAACTAGGCAAGCATCTAAGAATTTTGTTAACCTTTTCAAAATTTGAAATTTATCTACCTAATACATGCAAGGATGTCACGATCTGGGTGAACCTAGTGTACATGTCAGATATTATTTCGCTAGGTTTCATATGGAAGAGTTCATAATTATACAACAAAATGTTAAGATTAGATTGTTTAACTTCACTAGTTCCTTCGTATGTGATGCACAGTCTATCCCAAATCTCCTTACCAGTAGCATAGGTAGAAACTCCCATATAATCCTCAGACTTTAATGCACAAAAAAAGTAATTTAAGCACTTTAAATTTAATTGAGCTAATTCCCTATCCTCATTGCTCCATTTATTAAAAATCACTTGAGTTTTCACACTATTTATAGTTTTAAAAGGTGCAACATATTCATCATTGACTAACATCCATATGCGGTAATCAATAAACTGTAAAAAAGTGAACATTCTAATTTTCTAGAACTCAAATGGGATATTATCAAAACTGGTGGACGAGTTATTGAATAACCCTCCGCAGTGTTACGATTACCAAAATGCGACATGAACATTTTTCAAGGTTTTCTAAAACACTATTTTTTAGAACAGGCTTTGATACCAATTGAAATTACTAGATTGACAAAAGGGGGGGGGTGAA
>NW_021495788.1:0-295 GCF_001605985.2 Dendrobium catenatum
GAACCCCCGCGAACGGTGCTCCTTCGGAGGCCCACAACGATGTCCAAAAATAAAGAATACTTAAATATATCGAGCGGATGATTCTTTCTGATTTGAGCCTATCACCTCGGCCAATAAGAATATCGTCCAGGACGATGTGCTTAGTGATGGTTGCCTTAAACAGGATGCCATAATTAGGGTTTTTGTTTTTGACAGATCGTCTAGGATGATGTTTGGATCGTTCCGACCGAAGTGATCAAAATAGAGAACTCTAAACAACAGATAGAAATTTTCTCCCATGTGTGTGTGTGCAAGG
>NW_021495789.1:0-324 GCF_001605985.2 Dendrobium catenatum
GGTCATTACACATCTTTTTATTTTTCTTTTATTTTTGGGGCTTATTTTATGCCCTTGTCATTTTAGCAAGCTAGATTCCTTTTCAAAACTCTTAAATACTCTCAGTTGTGAGCATATCTTTCAGATATTAGAGAAGAAAAACTTACTCTCTAATATAGAAAAAAATAACCTACAAAATAGAATTAAAATTATATGATAAATGCAACTATAAGATTACAAAAAAATTGAAAGTAATGTAAAGACTTTGAACATTATATATATAAGATAGATTACTGTAGCAAGATAAAAAAAAATCTCAATCGCAAAGTCCAGTTGTTAATTTGA
>NW_021495790.1:0-323 GCF_001605985.2 Dendrobium catenatum
GTACCGCATGAAGAGCCAGAAATCTACTGGAAGCGTCGCTCTGAGATTCGAGTACGAGAAAATGATAAAGGCGAAGACACCATGGAGGTTGAGGTAGTCTACATGGTGGGACATGGTGATGATCCACATCAAACACGTGGTTATAGACGACGCAACGAAGCAGTGCCCACTTCTTCTAAAACAACCTCTCAAGAAGATCAAGCTCAGTACGAGCAGTTAGAAGAAGAAGAAGTCCCTTTAGGTGATGAACCGAATGATGATCAAGAAGTACTTGCTGAGACACTAGCACAAGCACAAAGGCGGTTGAAATTTCAAATGAAAGA
>NW_021495791.1:0-839 GCF_001605985.2 Dendrobium catenatum
CTGTTAATTTGGTCCAGTTGGACTCTGTTTTTGTTTTTAAGGGACACTACGGGAAAACACATGATTACAGTCAAATTTTCCGGCTGATAAATTTGCGTCAATAGAAACGGCGCCTGTAACGGCGCATAATGCGATGTAAATTTTACGACGTTTTTTCGGGCGCATATGGCGCTAGAAAAGTTTTCAACGTCTTATGCGTTGGCATTATCCGGCGGCCAATATGCGCCGTAAACTAGCGGTAGCTTATTTACGGCGCATCTACGGCGTTTTATCTGCCAGTAATGTCCGACGGATCAATACGATGTAAACTTCCGGCGCAGTTATCGCCGGAATGTCCGATTGAAAATCGTCGGCTTGGCCAGCATTTTTTGCGCCGGTAATGCGCCGGAGCTTGCGCCGGAACATTTTCTGGCGTCTCATAAACGTCGTAAAGTTTTTTCCGACGCGAACCAAACCAGCACAAGAAAATACGCCGTAAATGCGCCGGAAACCCGGGACTACCGACGAATTTTATGTGTTACCTGTGGATATAATCCGCCTGTAATAGCGGGTTTTCCTGCAGTGGGAGTAACTCATGTACCCAGGTGTGTTTAAGTGAGCCTGGTGTTTTGAAATGTGGCTTAATTCTAAACCCTCTTTATCATGTGCGGGTTTGTCTGTCCCGTGCAGCTTGGCTGCGGATAATGCTCTGTGTGTGAGCGTTGAGCCTTTTAGCTCTCCTGTTCATCCTAGTCGTGGTGTGGAATTGTCTCTGATGGTTATCGAAAGTCCGAATATTGCCTCTTCCTCTATTAATCAGGCTTCGAATGCTCTATCGATCAAGATTATTCTCATGTGGG
>NW_021495792.1:0-236 GCF_001605985.2 Dendrobium catenatum
GGTTGACTAGGTCATGCTATATATCATCAGGTTCATGTAATGTAACAATCTAGTAAGTTATCATAACAATCTAGCTTGCTCAACCATTATATTTCCGACCTAACCACTAATGATCCAACAAATATGTTTCCATCAACTTATAGACCCATTAGCATTGACATGTCATGTAATGTAACAGTCATCTCACCAACCCCGAAATGAAATGTGTTGTTCTATAGGCACCATCACTCAACCAA
>NW_021495793.1:0-479 GCF_001605985.2 Dendrobium catenatum
TCCGTAAAGCCATAAATCCGTCATTAAATCCGTTCAAGAATAAATCTATTTAAAATAATAAATCCGTTAAATCAATCAATCAATCAAATCCAGTCTATATATCAAGTCGATCAAATCAATCAGAAAAGCAATACGATAAATCAATAGTAGCAAATCAAATCAATGCAGAATCAATAGTATCAATGAGTCTATGAATCTATGCCGTCCATGTCCATATATATGTCAATAATCAATAATCAAGAGTATCAATGCTCAATGATCAATCAATGAAATCAATGAATCCGTCAAGATCAATAAATCAATCAGAAATCAATAAATCGATGCATATCAGGAAATCCGTACGATGCAATATCGTATACATGCAATTCCATACAATAGTCTTACTCGACAAGCACAAACACAATTCATGATCAATGATGCTGTTGTAGAATCCGTATTGCTTTTGTAGATATCCGCACGTTGGTTTCGATCAAGAAGAG
>NW_021495794.1:0-269 GCF_001605985.2 Dendrobium catenatum
TATGCTGCCACTCATTTTTCTATCTATGGCTGGCTGATCTTGGTTGGTGGTCTCAAAACATCTGATGAGCTGATTAAGAGAAATATTCCTGTGGATCCTTTATGCTGTTTATGTTATGCTAAACCTAAAAGTTCATCATACCTCTTTTTTTGAATTTGTCTACACTTACTCTATTATCACTGATCTCATGCCTTGCCTAAAATCATTTCTATTGCGTCCAAATTTATATCATTTTGCTAATTTTAATATCCTTGGTGGATGCATTGGCT
>NW_021495795.1:0-293 GCF_001605985.2 Dendrobium catenatum
ATCATAAGTTTGAACTACTTTTTGATTAACATAAATGACTACATTCGAAAACCGAAACACACCTGAAGGTTACTCTATAACAAGACCTCCATTGTTTGACAATATTCCTTTTTATTTTTGGAAAACACGCATGTCTACTTTCTTACAGTCACTTGATTATCGCATGTGGATGCTAGTCCAGGAAGGTTACACAGAACCAACTAGATTAGTTGACGGTGTTAGGGTAGAAACACCTTTTGCAGATTGGACTATAGAAAACGTGACTTAGCATAATTAAATGCCAAATGTTTAAA
>NW_021495796.1:0-1681 GCF_001605985.2 Dendrobium catenatum
GCTGCCAAAGACACTTACAAAGTGCCTTGCCATAGCATAAATAGAAGCTCTCAAAACAAGCTCATTAATGAAAGTTGCCGCCATTATCGTCCAGGATGATAGGCATATCATCCTGGCCGATTAGCTCATATATGAGGAAAATTGTCCTGAATATTGCCCTGAAATGAAGCTGGATGATGTCTAAACGTCACGGACGATCTTGCGATCGGCCTGGATGAAATCACCATTAATTGCTTTTCAAAACTCCTTGAGAAATTTTGGAAAAATTGTCCTGGATCATCCTGGACAATATTTTATAGTCCAGGCCAATCATCTGGACGATGTCCAAAAATAAGTTATTTCTTAATAGATCTGGCGGCAGATTCTTGCTGAATTGAGCCGATTGTCCTGGTCGATACAAAATCATCCTGGACGATGTGTTTTGCATAAAGACGGCTGCCCTAATAAGGGTTTCTACTTTTGTTATATCGTCCAGGACGATTTAAATATAATCCCGGATGATGTTACCAAAAATAGAAATCTTTTAGGGCACAACAGAAAATCTTCCAAGTTACAAATCATCAGATTCCATACCAAATGCAACAGACTCAAGAAAGGAAAAAGATTACAAACTAACTCAGACCTAGTCTACCCAATCTTGAGCTGATTCCAAATTGCAGTCTGATTGTGTGAATCTGAAATGTCAGTACATAAGGCAGCTGTAGAGAATAAAGAATGTTTGCTATCATCAAAATCATAAGCCATAGATCCGCAACAAACTCCCCCTTTTTTATGATGGCAAACAATTCAATTTGAATTTTCAAAAGAAAGCAATTTCTCCTAATCTCCCCCTTACTAGAATAACACTTTTAAAAAAATAGGGGAGATGAAAATAATTTTGTTATTTTTAATTTTTTGGAATCAAGATACAAACACGATAACAGTACAAAAATTCAACAATACGTTCTCCTCCTTTGACATTATCAAAAAGAGAGGAGGCACAAACAAAAAATAAAATAAAAGACAAAAAATATTTCTTGATCTAGTGAAAAAACAAATATTCTTAAAATGAGAAAGTTACCTCTTAGTTTTAATAAAAAACTTAGTAGAATTGGATTGACAACGCATAACCCAGAAAATGTTAGAAATTCATAATTTGTTAATCCAAACTCATTTTTTTAAAGGCTCAAAAACTTTTTAATCCAATATCCAAATCAAGGAATAAACGGGAAAAAGAAACATTAATTTTTCAAAACTCCTTCCATAAAACATATCTAATAGAAGATCAATGCACGAATTGATGAATCAGGAACCAGATTTTCAAGCACAAGTTTCGAAGATATCAAGGATTTTCTTAAGCTTTTAGTAGTATAAGAAAAAATAAGCTTATTTTTTTTGTGGGCTCATTTTATGCCCTTTATCACTTGAATGGCTCTTTGAGCATCTTTGATTTTAATACACTTTGTGTATTTTTTTTTTTAATTTGGCGTATTTGCGCATCTTTTGGTTTGGCATCATTGGCCATTTGTTTTAATTATTTTTAAAAAATATACTTTCTTTCTTATATTTTCAAAATCATAGTAAACCCAAATTATTGACAGCACGAACAACTTGATTAAGAAAACTTTATGGTGGATTCAACAATCTTGCAAAAGATTCTTATGAGATAGAAAAAATATAGGGAGATAAAAAAAATAGTTTC
>NW_021495797.1:0-230 GCF_001605985.2 Dendrobium catenatum
ATGATTTGTTCTGAGATTGAAATATCTGATCATATTGATATTTTGAATATTATTTTTCTTCAGCATCAAAAGTTATTATTTTGTTTTAAAATATTTAGAAAGATCAAAAAAAAATTTTTGTTTAAAAATTTTTAAAACTACCAATTCACCCCCCCTCTTGGTTAGCCCCGGACTAGTTCTTTAGGGTTTAATGCCCCTCATGAAGGTATCAAAGCAGGATTCATAAAATC
>NW_021495798.1:0-217 GCF_001605985.2 Dendrobium catenatum
ACATGACAGATGATTTAAGGAAGCCTTTCATCCAATCTTTTTAGGCTCATCATTCTTGAATCATTAGTTACACAATTAAAACAAAGATAGTGCAATATACATTTGTCCAGTCTTTTGAAAATTGAAACATATCGGTCGGTTTAATTGGTTCTACCATGAGCCGGTTAAGTTGTCAGTCCGGTCAAGCTTAAAAACTGAATTCGCATTGAACTGTTGC
>NW_021495799.1:0-207 GCF_001605985.2 Dendrobium catenatum
GCTTCTTTGTGACGTTCTAATACATTTTAATTTTTTTTAATCAATTTATAAAAATCTTGCATCAATATTGTTCAAAAAGTTATAGAAATGTATTACTTATAGCTTCTGTTACGTCATATCTATCGGTAGGTGTGTCAATATTTGACACGACACGAAAATCCGATCCGGACCCGACCCGAAAAATCTGGGTTGGACCCGACCAGATTT
>NW_021495800.1:0-305 GCF_001605985.2 Dendrobium catenatum
TTTCTTAAGCTTGCTTAAGCAAATCTATCTTGTATTTGTAATGATTAAAGTCTTTTTGTCACATCAAGATCCCTCGTTACTCTTGCCTTTGATTATTAATTCTGCTTGCGGTAATTCTTCCTTATGTTAGAGAGAGAGCTCCTATTCTCTAATATCTGAGAAGTTATATTCACAACTAAGATTTTTAAAGGATTATAAAAGAGAATGTAGCTTGCAAAATTAAAAAAAAATTTGGCCAATGATGCCAACAAAAGAAGCGCAAAGACGTAAAAAATTGAAAAATCTATAAAAAGATGCGCAAAGCG
>NW_021495801.1:0-300 GCF_001605985.2 Dendrobium catenatum
CGGAAACGGAGAAAAAAAGCCTAATCAAACGAGGCCTCACACTCACCATATGAAGTCCAATACCAATATTATAGCATGAATCCTCTATGATATAGATTAACAATAATTTCTTTTAGTGTAAGGTAGGCTTAATTTTTGTGTTTGGAACATGAACAATGGAACTTTCCCTCTAATATAAAGGAGGGTAATTAACAACCTATTTAGATGAAAAAATTCACTCCATTGATGAATTCATCTATTAACGTCTTGCATCCAAGCAACAGTCGATTATACATTTAATATATATGATTTCAAATATCC
>NW_021495802.1:0-219 GCF_001605985.2 Dendrobium catenatum
CGCCCAACCCTCTCCACCCGTGACCGTCCCCCTCCTCCTCTCCCTAGCTCACGGCTTACCACTTTGCCGCCCCTCCCCCTTTCTTTCCTTGGCTCGAATCCACTACCGCCATGCATGGATGAGCCCGAATGGAATTTCGGGTTCGAGTACGACCGCAACGGAAGAATCAACATTCTTCGTTTACCCTTCTTTGACGTGGGATTCGACTTCGACGACACC
>NW_021495803.1:0-686 GCF_001605985.2 Dendrobium catenatum
AGCTGATGCAGTGAAGAAGCGTATGCAGTGAAGAAGCTTGTCTTTAGCACTCGGAAGGGTTCTAAAGCAAGCACGCTGATAGAAATTAAAACGCTGGGAAAGATCAAGCACATGAACTTAATGAAATTGGTGAATTTCTGGTTGAAAAAAGTGATTGTGGATTAATTTTGTATGAATATACGGAAAATGAAAGACCAGCAAATTTTCGATCTACATTTTCTAATTTAGACAGTTGAAAATTTCATATATCCCACAGTTCAAGTTTATAATCTCTTATAGTTAGAGATATTTGTTTCTTTTATCTAATGATCATCCAGATAAGTATATCATGGAGGAGTTTCCCTATATCGAAGGCAGGCTACCATTCCATGTTAGTTAAGTGCATATTTCTATGCAAATCCGACTAATACATATTTAAGAATCACTTTAAATGCATATAGCTTTACAAGCAAGAAAGTTAATAGTGGTGTTGTTGAGAATGAACGTGCAATACACTATGCTATTAAAACCTATATAGAAAATATAGGACCCATTACGCCAAAAATATGCACATTTGACACTGGTAAAATTGAACCACGATGTGCCCCCGTCTCCACGATATTTAGATATAACTGTTTTCTTAGTTTAAAAAAAGGAAGGAAGGAGAGGGACTCGCCGAGGTTCGGATTCCTTCTTCTGGCAATCAA
>NW_021495804.1:0-363 GCF_001605985.2 Dendrobium catenatum
ATCTACTGACTAAGTATACTGAATCATGATGTCTCGGTGCTGACGGGAACATAGAATCTTGATTGGATTCAAACATTTTACGCACCTCCTCTAAATAAAAATATCATACTTGGAAGTCTATTCTACAAATTTAGAGTCACCATAAAATTGTGGGCTCCAAAAATTCACTCCTTGACCTCTTCTTGATGACCCGAAAAAGAAAAGGGTCACGGATAGGTCGGGTCATAAATTTTCGAAGCTCACATAACCTTACTTTCTC
The DNA here is from genome assembly GCF_001605985.2 of Dendrobium catenatum. NCBI lineage: Eukaryota > Viridiplantae > Streptophyta > Magnoliopsida > Asparagales > Orchidaceae > Dendrobium > Dendrobium catenatum. The sequence goes on from NW_021495804.1 coordinate 260, forward strand.
TCTCCTTCTTTTCTCTTCCCTTTCTCTCCTCTTTCTCACTTGGCCATGCAATGAGAGATGGAGAGGGGAGGGTTTGATATAAATTATTTTAATTATTTTAAATA
>NW_021495805.1:0-299 GCF_001605985.2 Dendrobium catenatum
GAAGGAAAGCGAAGGAAAAACTTGTTTTCGGAGGCCGTGGAGCACTTTTTGTCCGACGCCGTTGTTGGGAAAAGTGTTTATCTCGTGGTAAGGACTCCAAATCCTATTTCTATTTTCGAAGATGTTGGGTTTTGGTCGCTTTGTGCTCAGATTTGTGTTTTGTTACCGAAAAACATGCACCGTTTTGTATTGACGAAACTTTCACCGCACAACTTTTGATATGATTTTTTTACACGTTTTGAGTATTTTCTGTAACGATTCTACCGATTATTTTGGGTTCTACGCGATTTTGATCGAAT
>NW_021495806.1:0-265 GCF_001605985.2 Dendrobium catenatum
CGATTGGTTTTTGTTCTGATCGGCCAGGACGATGTGGTGATCGGTCGGGCCGATCAGACTAATGTTATAAGAAAATCAGCTCTTTTTGAGGAGAGAGAAAATCATTTTTAAAATATCATATATTTTGAAGAGAGAGAAAGAGAGGAAAAGCAAAGGAAGAAGTCTGATTTCGGGGCCGCGGAACGATTTTCGTCGTTCGTTGCTGTTGGATATTTTGTTTGTCTCGCTGTAAGGACTTCGAACCCTACTTCTGTTTTCGAAGATT
>NW_021495807.1:0-306 GCF_001605985.2 Dendrobium catenatum
AATGAAATTCGCTTCCGCATAAAGTCATAAAAAGATAGTTTTTTCATTAAAGAAGTTTTTAATCATCCAATTCACCCCCCTCTTGGCGGATCTAGTAATTTCAATTGGTATCAGAGCAATTTCAATTGGTATCAGAGCATACTTTCAAAAATAGTGTTTTAGAAAACCTTGAAAAAATCGATCATGGCATATTTTGGAAATCGTAACATTGCGGAAGGCTATTGTATCACACGACCACCTTTATTTGAAAATATTTCATTTAATTTTTGGAAAATTTGCATGTCAACATTTTTAAAATCAATTGAT
>NW_021495808.1:0-896 GCF_001605985.2 Dendrobium catenatum
TCTACTCTTGTTCACTGTTTCGATCTGGTCAGGTGAATGTGGGGTATTTTTCTTTCTCCTTCTGTTCTGCTATTTTGATCTGGTCAGGCAGAAAGTTGGCTCTTTCCTTTTCTTATTCTTTACTCACTGTTTCGAATATGGTCAAGTGAGTCTTGAGTTTTCTCCATTCACTATTTCGATCTGGTCAGGTGGATGTGGGATCCTTCTTCCGTCCTCTGTGCTGCTGTTGCGATGTGGTCAGGCAGATAGATGATTTCCTTATCTTTGATTATTCTTCATTACCTCCTTATGATTGTTACTCTTTGCTATTTGCTATAATTTTCAAATGATGATCGAATTTTCTCCTCCTTGTATCATTTTAGACATATGTTTTAGGTGACTGTTGAATCTTCCTTGGTTCTTTATGAATTTGTTTCAATTCTGCTCATGTGAGCACAGTATCTCTACCCCTTCTATTCTGCTATTGTGATTAGGCAGATAGTTGAGCTTCCTTTCTTGGCTTTTTCTCGCTATAGTAAAGTGAGTATTGAGTCTTCTTTGTTCACTATTTTGATTTGGTCAGGCGAATGTTAGGTTTCTTTCTCTCTTCTGTCCCACCATGCCTACACGACTGTATGATTGTCACATTATTGAGTGATTGATTGAGCGCATGTCATTATGTGATTGTTTGATGTTGAAATAGTCATTGCATTTTGGATTGCTCATTTGCATAATTGAGTGATTTTTGCTTGGTTGAGTTTGTTGTATGATCATGTAGCCATTGCATCGCTAGATGATAGTTGCATTGTTGTGTGATCATAATAAAGATTGTTTGATTATTATGTAAATGCATGATCATTTCATAGTTATATGATTGTTAGTAACCATTGCATGATCATTTGCTCATTATTGTGTGA
>NW_021495809.1:0-315 GCF_001605985.2 Dendrobium catenatum
AAATAGTGGTGGATGGCAATTCCCACATTAAAGATAGTTTCTAGAATAAGATTAGCAATTTTTTTCTAAGGAGTTGTTGAATGTGAATAAGCAAGATAATGAAAAAAGATTCACAACAATGATAATAGGTTTTTGAAATCAATCAAAATCAAATACATTAAAGTCTAGTTAACCTCCACAATTAACGGTTGTCATACCACACAAATCAATTCAAAATGTCATGATCGCTATCCAAATCATCGATCATTGCCTAATTCACGAAAAGATTGTGACAATGCTGATGCAGGACTACTTAGGTGACATGGTTATGATTTC
>NW_021495810.1:0-216 GCF_001605985.2 Dendrobium catenatum
TTACAAAATAGGAGAAATCAAAATCTGCGTGGTGACAAAAATTTTCCCACCACCTGCTACAGCTGGACCTTCGATAACAACTGGACCTTCGACAGCAGCTGCAGCAGAGCATGAGACAGATGGTAGAATGTTGATAATACCTGAGGGTGACACGTACGTACAGTCTCTTTTATTTAAACTAACGAATATTTTTATTTTATATTTTATTTTTGTTTC
>NW_021495811.1:0-269 GCF_001605985.2 Dendrobium catenatum
ATAGCTCACAACATATATATATATATATATACTCAAAGGATTCTAACGCCACATATCTCCCAATAAGCATTTTCATTTCAAGATTCACATAACTTAATTATAATATTCATTTAACTTTATATTTCATCACATGCTAGAAATTGAAGCATATCAAGACTATGTCATAATTACACAGTTTTTTATAACAGAAGGCAACAAAAAACTCTATTAAGAAAAAATGCATATTTTTAGAAAATAATCAAATTATTAAAGATTTGTAGAACACTATT
>NW_021495812.1:0-209 GCF_001605985.2 Dendrobium catenatum
TCTAGGATATGAGCGGGAGGTTGAAGACGAAATCTCAGCTGTTGATCTCGATCAATGGCTCGGATTAAATCCCGCGGTATCGGAGCGCTGTTAATCCCAGTCGTTCGATTCTCCATCCAATGGCTGTCGTTAGCCCGGCCATTAACCGTTAGCGCCAATGATTGCTTGGCCAATGAGCGCACCGCGCGTGTTAACGGTTGCTGACTGTG
>NW_021495813.1:0-247 GCF_001605985.2 Dendrobium catenatum
GGATGGTTAGGATTCTTTAGGTTTTATTTCTTTTTATTCTAGTTATTCTTTTGTACTCAGGATAGATTAATTGTGATATGTTTGTGTAAATCCCGAGTAATGTATATGATTTTTAGGAATGAATACAGATGTGTATATTAATATTTTGAATTATTAAATATATTTTTATTTATTACTAATAGATGATATTATATAGCTTTGGTGGTTGTTTATTAAAATATTAAAAGAATAATTGTTTCAATTTAGA
>NW_021495814.1:0-464 GCF_001605985.2 Dendrobium catenatum
AAGTTCACTTCATACAGGCGGCTATGTTCCACATACTAGGCACAGGCGACGTTTGGTAATGAATTTTAAATATTTTTTAAAATTGTTATTTAATCTATATTAATAAAATTCTCTTAATTCAAACAGAAAGCGATGCTTGGTAGAGAATCAACTCCTGTTGAATTACATAGTCGCACTCATAAGCGACAGGAGGATCAACAGTGGATTAATGAGAGATCAAAAAAAGCCTATGTAAGTATATTTTTATATATGTTTAATATTTTCTAAGTTTTAGTTTAACTATATATATTTATATTATACTTTCACAGGAGGATTATACACAGCTTCGAAAGACTCATGTCGCATCAGGTGATGGCTCTTCTGGCGGCTCTGTGGAGTATTCTGAGTATCGCATCTGGTTGCAGACCGTCGGAGGAATGCAACATGTTAGAGTATATGGCTTAGGTGCGCAAGCTCAGGCATAC
>NW_021495815.1:0-549 GCF_001605985.2 Dendrobium catenatum
AACTTCAAAGATGTAAATAGGATGCCGTAAAAGCGGAATTAAACCTAAAGATAGATTTAAGATTTTGAATTTAATGAAGAGGAGATGCCGCTGGGGATGCTTACACTTCTCCTCATGACGAAGATTAGGATGCCACTAGGGATGCTTACTCCTAACTTCAAAGATGTCAATAGGATATCGTAGGAGGACTTATACCTAAAGACGGATTTAAACTGGATGGCTGCCGTAAAAGCGGACATAAGCCAGAAAGTCAATAGGATGCCGTAAAAGCGGACTTAGACCTAAAGATAGATTTAAACTGGATTGACTGCCGTAAGAGCGGACTTAAGCCAGAAATTGATAGGATGGATTGTGAATTTTTAAAGTAAAGTTGATTTCTTTAAAGCTTTGAATCTTTTCCTTCAACCTCCAATGACATTGACAACTTGCAAATATTGTACTAGAGATCATAAGCTTTTATATATGTCATTTTCTAGAAGGGAAAGAAAAACATTTTGAAGATTGATAGACTTAAAAATCTTTTGATTAAAATTTTATTTTATCCTTCAT
>NW_021495816.1:0-353 GCF_001605985.2 Dendrobium catenatum
AATAACACAAATATATAAAATGTATTTTCAATGAAAAATATGAATCTTTGAATTTATGATTGAACTAGAGCTTAGATGTTGTACATGTGAGCACTGCGATGCTAGGATTGAGAGCTCTACAGGACTATAAATCACTGTTGCGGCACTAGTATCTATATTCTACAGTAAATATGATTTAAGCATGTAATAGTATTTTGTTAGGTCTGAGCGATACGGTGCTACGCCACTAAAAATATATATTTTTAATATATTTTAATATAAACATCCTGCCATTCCCTCTCCCTCGCTTGATTTAGAGTGCCATGGCCAGGAAGAAATCTGAGGAGAAGGGGGGGGGAGAACAAGAGAGAGAG
>NW_021495817.1:0-324 GCF_001605985.2 Dendrobium catenatum
ATGAACTCAAGTGATTCAGATTAAAGTATTCTCAAGTGATTAAGGATCAAAATACTACCCATGTTGGTACTATCAACTGAATCCAGAACCTGCAAATCCTTTAACAAATCTGCAAAGCACAGCGAAAATCGAAGGAATTTTTCTTCAACAAGTCCGTCAAAGCACAAAGCAAAGGACCGAAGAAAATTATCCAAAAGTTCACATAAAGCCCAAGGCTGAACTAAGAGAATTCTGTCATCAAGTCCTTTATGCACAAAGCTCTGGACCGATGACTTTTTGCCATCGACCTAATACAAACCTAAGGGTTTAGGTCACCGGTATCTA
>NW_021495818.1:0-235 GCF_001605985.2 Dendrobium catenatum
TTTTTTGCTTGGTACCGGTTCTGGGTACTACTGGATACCGGATGTCATAGCGCGTTCTGATTGGCCTCCGGATCCTCCGGTGTTCACACAAAAAAATTTCTCCTTTTTGAGGACTGAGCTCTTCAAACTTCTGCGAATGCTGAGAAGCAAAAGAGTAACCAACGTTTCAGAGATGTGTTTGAGTGACCTTTCCAAATAGTTGTTGTCATTACGGAGTAGGGCTTATAGTTTTTTA
>NW_021495819.1:0-236 GCF_001605985.2 Dendrobium catenatum
AATCAGCTAATACATAGCAATATTGGGTTCCGGTTCAGGTCGGGTCGTTAGGCCGCGCAGTAGAGAGTAAGAGCATGTAGCAACACTTTATTGGCGTCCGGATGTAGAGCTGTGTCAGGTGTCCAGACCTAATAAAAATTTCTAAATTAGACTGTTTGAGACAATCTGATTACTATTTTCTAAAAAATTTAATGTGATTTAAATATTAAAAGTAAATATAAAAATTATATAATATA
>NW_021495820.1:0-271 GCF_001605985.2 Dendrobium catenatum
AAATTTTATGTAAAAAAACTTTCAAAATCATAACATGTTTTTTATTGGCATAAAATTTATTGTCCATAAAAGGGGCAATTAAGACGTCATAAGAAAATCCACTTGATCAAGCATGAATCAAGATGTAGTATACAAATAAATATTTTCTAAAATCATTTTTATAATCATCCAAACTTTAATTTCAATAAATTTATTGTCATCTTGATGATTTGATGAGATCTACCTTACAACGTCGAAAGTGATTTAATCCAAATCTGAAAGAGCCATGATT
>NW_021495821.1:0-1347 GCF_001605985.2 Dendrobium catenatum
AAAGAGGTCAATGGGTGTGTCCAACCTAAATTGATCTAGGTCTAAACGGGTTGACTCTAACCCAACTCAGTTTTGCAAATGAGTCAGCAATTACAACTAGAAAAGGACCAGTGCGGATTGCCAGGTTGACCCGACCCTACTTGAGAACTCACAACTGCATATTCCATGCATTGAGTTCGGACACGAATGCAAGTGGCTGAGTAGGAATTCATAGGCGAGGTGAGAGGGAATGGGAAGTAGGGCTAAGGAATGACAGCATAATGCAGGATGAGGGATCTAGCGTCTAGCGTGACCACATTGGCACAAGTGACTGAGTGGGAATGCCCAAACGAGGAAAGCTTGGGTTGTAGGTGAAGAAAATATGGGTTGCAACCAATGGATTGCAGGGTCGAGTCGTGACTCATGAGCGCAGGCACAGGGGTGGAGCAACTAGCTCAGGGGGGGGGTATGCCGAAGTGGGTTAGCCAGTGTGAGTCGAGGATGCTGGATGTGAGGTTGATCTAGGTCAACTCAAACCCGACCTGATTTGTAAACAAGTCAAAAACTCAAAATTGACTCATATGTCACATGGGTTGACCTGAACCCAACATTTTTTGGGTCCGAGTCAGGCTTTGGGTCATGTCAAATATTGACAGCCTTAGTAGTGCATGTGTTTGTGTGTGTATTCGTACCAATAAAAGGAGCATTTGAACTTCTGTCAACTACTATTTGTTCTCAAAGATCAAGCAAATTTAAGAGCCTAGAACAATTCATGTGAGCTTCTTAATTACAATCAACCTTATTAGAGCAATAAGTTCATTATGAGAAATGAAAAAATTTAACATAAGTGGTACTCGCCAACAAAAATTAGTAGCCAAGACAAGGTCCCTCTCTCAAGCCATCCCAATCTTTCTTATAATGCATCAAGAATTAAAATTATAAGTTCACAGGTCATCACATTAACACACATATTTGTTAACTTGTACTTTACAAACACATTCCATATTAAATTAACCATTGTACTTGATTGAAATTCAATTGTGATTAATTTGAATTTAAGATGAATAGCTAGGTGAGCTCAACAAATATTACAATCAAATGCATGCATCCATCATTTAATGCTTATGCTCTCCAATAAATTAAGGCTCTATGAACAGCGTAATATCAATTTTCAATATTCTACCTAAGCAAATACTTGATTACACCTGGAATGTGAATGTTAATCAGGTATTCATCACATTCTATGTTCTTGGGATCAAAATCAAACAACTTCATCACATCATTATTCACCATTGCCTTTTCAAACCTTCTAAGTTAGAATCATCAAAGCGACAGTCAATCACAATATTGAATAAGAATATTATCGAT
>NW_021495822.1:0-2044 GCF_001605985.2 Dendrobium catenatum
CAGCTCAAATAATTATTAATATTTTTTTAAATAAATTTATTTTATTTATTAAATTTACATATTTAAAAAATAATCGTAATAATAAATGTTTAAAATATTTAATCAAAAAAAATATTTTAAAAATCCCGTCGAGGCTCTCGAGCAGCTCGAGCTCCTTTATAGTAGGACAACCCGGAATTCGAGCTCATTTTCCAACTTACGAGCTAAGCTTGATAGTTCCAAAACTTGACTCGACTCGACTAATTTACACCCCTGGTTCAATTAGAGAGTACGAACCATATTTTAACTCTCAATATGATCTTTCAGTGAGTTTTAGATTAGTAGAGGAAGAAAATAGGATGTACAAAGATATGGGTTTTTATGTAGCTTGCCCGTAATTAAGAGAATATGCAGAGGAGCCACCTAACATCGTCATGTTGATCTTCAATAAATTATTATGTGAAGCTCAAACGCAAATTTGAGTTGGTTGCACCATTCATTAAGAGTTTTTAGTCACCATTAGGATGCTCAATATTAAGACATAATATACCATTTTTGTGAGTATTTCAATCAATTTTATGGACTACTGAAAGAAACCAATCCTGCTGACAATATAATTCTAGTGGACTTATACAAGACTCTTATATAGGACTAAGAAGCTAGTAATAATAACACCCTACAATCTTCACTAAAGATATGTGAGACTACACCTCATATATACACTTATCATATTTGTGCTGCATAATCCAAAAATAAAAAAAGATTTCTTACATTCATTGATCAATGAACTAAGTATTTTGTGGAAAGTGTCATAACATATGATATTTCAACCTAACATAATTTTTTAATGAAAGTAGACTTACTGTGGATGAACGACTCTCCAACATATAGAATGCTATCAGGTCTGAGTACTACAGGAAAGTTATCTTACCCATATATATATATTTCTACCTGCTAATTATCTATTAAGGAGAAATAAGGATGCTACCATAAATAATAAAGTTGAAAAAATCATAGTCTCTATAAGGATTATATGGTGATCAGATGTTAAAAATAGCGAACATGATACCTACATTTATTGAAGCTCATATGCAAGTAGAGTATTGAGTTTTGGGTTATGGAGTAGAGCACAATTGGATAAAAAATTATTTTCTTGGACATTACCGTATCAGAGAATAAACTAAATTATATATAATTTAGATGTTATGGGTATAAAAAAAAAATTTTTTTTGATAAACAAAATTGGCTTGTAGTTATTAAACTAAAACTCAATGTACCATTGAGAGCCATGATATAATATAGGTTGCATATTAAGAAGAAAGAATGCTATATTTTAGAATAACAAATCTTTTATACTAACCCTTGTTATGGTTAAGAAAGAATGAACTAAATAAGCTTTAATAATTCAATCGGCTCATATTGAAGAAAGGTTCTCTTCATTTTTATTTTTTATTTGTATGAGCAAATGAGCCAGTTGAGAGAGCCATGAACAATAAGACTCTCCCATTAGTTTGCTTTCTAATGGGTGGTCAAAGTAGAAGGTTAATTTAATCCAATTTGGCTAGGCAAATAATAAATTGAGCACCATAGCGCAAATATTCTATAATAATAATATATATATATTTATATATATATATTAATCTTATATATATTATATTCATATATTATATATATATATATATATATATATTATTTATATATATATATATATATATAAGTATAATTATATAACTATACTAAGGTTTCGTTGAAAACAGTTTGTGACAACTGCTTTTCACTACTTTCACAAAAAATTTGTACAACAAAAATATTTTAGAATGCAGTATTAAAGTTGTCCTAAACAAAACCTAAGCCTAATAAATTATGAAGACCAACTTGCGTAGGCCTTACAAATCTAGTTGAGAGAGTAAGAAAACAACATAATTTTTTACATGGAAAACCTAAAAAGTGAAAAACAACAGGGCCTCGCCCAAGAAAAAATATTTCATTTTATTTGGCTGAATTACAAAGGTTGGTCCGTCCATTAATTTGGAGGCGGTGCAATAACAGTAGCTTGCATAGTTAG
>NW_021495823.1:0-220 GCF_001605985.2 Dendrobium catenatum
GCTGGTTTAGGCATTGGTGCATCTAGCACAATTTAAGTTACTATTTGAATCATCTCTTGCCCTCACAAATGCTATTCAAGTTGATAGTTCGACTATGTTCATTTGAGAATTCTTTCTTACTGTTTCTTAAAACAACTTTTTAGTATAAAATTTTTAAATTTTATATTAAAAAGTTGCTTCAAGAAGCAATAAGAAAGCTGCCCTAGATAAAACATAAGCT
>NW_021495824.1:0-2022 GCF_001605985.2 Dendrobium catenatum
AAACTTGATTCATAGCATACATACGATATTTCGTATAACGATCTTTCGTATAGAAAGAAAAGAGAGTATAGAAAGAAAGAGTCAGAAGTGAGATACTTTAGACTTTGAAAGAAACAGGATTTCTAGACTTCAATGAAAGTAGTGTAGAATTTATACAATTACGAAGTGAAGTGAATCCGAAGAGGTTGTTAGCAATAACCGGTGTTGGTGTTATTGAATCAACAGCTGTTGAATAACCAGTGTTTGCAAAAAAGCTGTGATCCCAATAAGGTGAATAAGCAGTTCATCGAGAGTAGGTCAGTGTGGATCTTGGAGGAAGACATGAATCTGATTCCCTTTCGAAAAGGAAAGCTTGCTTTCTTCTGTGTATAGTAAGGAAGACTCACTTTTTCTTCAGATAGAAGATATAGGGCAGGAGAAGATCAGGCACGCAAACCGACGTCTTTCCAGTCGGGGAGTTCTAACTCGGAAGTTTTTCCAATTTCTCACCATTTGGTAGGCATGCCAACAAGATCTCATGAGAGCTTTGAATCAATCAGTAAGCTCACTCACAATCTACGGCTCAATTAGCACTAACCAAAAAGGGAATTCGATCAAAGGTAATGATTGAGACGATCCAGCGGCGTGATTCTATGCTCGACTCAATCGCTGCGCGCCTTTCTTTTTCTTTGATTATTCCATGGAGATGACATGCCGGGATAGGGGATCACCACCAGTCAGAGTGGTTGCTGTTGCTCCTTGCCTTGCGCCTATTGAAAGAAGGGAAGGAATCTAGCTGCACTCCAGTTGCTGTCATTCCCGTCGCTTCTGCTTGATGAAGAAATAGATAAAGAGAAGGTTATACCGAATCCTCAAGGCTTTGATCTCTCCTCTCATACATAAGGTGATCACTCCTCAATGCAGCTAGGGACTTATATAGTCATAGTGGGACGGACCCCTGAGCGCTAATCGAATGTTCTGTCTCAGCATCAGGTCTGCAGATTTGAAAATCTAGTATAGAATCTCCCGCTCTGTATTCCCACTCCGGAGACCATTCTTTGCCTGAAGCCGGCCTGAACTTCAACGGCTATTCCCCGAGCTTAGGAATAGGCTACGCTGCTTGCGCTTGCTAGTAAGAGAGAGTCTTCCCTCCGTTATTGACCTTTTTTCTCCGGTAAAGTGGCTTTACGCTCGCTTCTCTCTCTCTTGCCGTCCCGCTGAGACCACTAATTGCCTGAAAGCTGAAATGAAGCCTTCACTTCAGGTTCAGAAGGTCGGACAATATCTGAAGTGATGTTCCCAGGCTAGAAACTGAGATTCTTAAGAGTAGGCTTGTTCTGTCTGAAAGCTGTCTTTCTCCCTGAACTTAACCCTGACCCGTCTCTTTCCGCGAGCGACTAAACTCTAAGTTTCTTGCTTCCAGAAAAGAAAGAGCTCATCATCTTACGACGCTACCACGCTCTAAGCGGACACAGTGCTTTCAGAGCGATTTTCCGCCCTCAAGCAGCTGAACTCCGTGCCTCTTCGCCCCTGACTTGGCTGACACTGAAAAGGCTAAGAAATGATCTGATGAAGAGGAGTATGCCCGGTCTGTTTCCTTTCTATCTCTGATCCTTCACCTATTGGGCACGTGCTTCTCAATTCAATCAGTTCAGTTTCCCGGCGCCCTGCTTCTTTCGTAATCTAAGATCTAAGAGAAACGACAGCGGCTCACTCACGAGATTCTGCTACTATATCAAGAGGAGAAGGTTCGGTCATCAATGCTGGCACTCTCGGAAGTGCTTCTTTCTTGCCTATTCACCCGAACCGACAGACTTCTTTGGTTTATGTCATCTCGGACTAGACTTCCTTCTACTCCGTCAAAGCAGCTCTTCCTACTTCCTATCTGACGTATATAAAGAAGGTAGAAGGCGCTAATCCGCTTCTCCTCTTTCGTGTACTTTTGGTTTGGGATTGGTTGCTGGAAGAGAGGTTTTCGGGGAATAAGGTGAAAACTCATCAATTCAAGGGGATGCTGGTTGATCTCCGCTTTGAGAGAAGAGA